>NC_049984.1:9713593-9837376 GCF_000003815.2 Branchiostoma floridae
GAGTCGCCCCGGCTAGGGCTCTCTCCGCTCTGTGGCACCTACCAGCTTCTTTCCTGTTAAAATCCTGAACAAACCGTTTGACATTCAAAAAGAAACGACTCACAGCACTGACCACTGTTGAAGCTTCTACTTTACACGTATTTCCTACTTAGTTACCTATTCATTCTCTGAAAAGCAATATTGAAGAAGGCACATGTTATTCATATAGAGATAAAAGACCTAGCGTTTAGGTTGATCAGGTATTTAATTTGTCTTTAATAGCTACATGCACCATAATCTTGCTATCTAAAGATTTGCTATGAATCAGTTATTTAACCATTACTGTTTGTACCAAATATCTTTCCGCTTATCTTGTATAAAGGACTGAAAATTTATTTGTTTCAAAAGCCATTCCGATCAGAAAAGTATCTTTAGATGATCATTTTGAACGAATCACCATCATCATCACCATTCATCCTCTTGTGAGGTGGAGCAGACGAAGTTAGTCCTCCAGAACTACTTGTCTTTCATCGCAGAGAGTAGCCCTTGCCCTTCCAGCCCTGTTTCGTTCTCAATGAGTTTCTTAAGAGTTGTGTTTCGGCGGCCGACCCTTCCCCTAGTGTCTGGGACCACAACAAGAGTCTTCGATCTGACTCGTTGCCACCTTTGTAGAGACTTTTGGTAGTGATCCATACAACTGTTTGTTTGTAGTATGTTTCCACCATGGTCTATTGTAGACTACACGAATCATCCTCGTATATGTGTCATTGAGTTTTTGGGATAGTGATAAACCATGATTCAGATCCGTACAAAAGAACTGTTTCAATACATGTCTGAAAGAGTTTTGTCTGAACGAATGCGCTTTCATTCTGGCGCGTCACGTCTTAGTTTTGTGTTCTTAAGGAGCTTAAAAGTCACCACTGCTGTCACCATGATTTATAATTCGGCATTTAACTTGACTCTATAGATCTGCCTCACATGTGATTTATATAGTGTTCACGTCATACACTCGGCAGGAGAGAGAGCCGATACCTTATCTGGTATATGTTGGCAAACGTCCCTGTCGCATGGTCGAATTGGCTTTTCCAGAAAGAAATATGACTAGTCCGTTTTTTATGGCGTTATAAGGGTTATTTCTTGACGCGAATGGTGTTTCAAACAATTTTCGATCCATCATATGTAGTCTCTAACAGCCATGTGGAGTTTCCCAGAGAGTGGGGTAATCGTGGCTGTGAGTGCAATATTACATTTTGATATATCGATGAAGGTTAGACATCCATTTAATAAAATGCACCAAATGGCTAGCCTGGGTACCATCCGGAAAGTAGTTCGCTCCGGCGTTCATTATATACTAAATTTTTTATATACAGTCGCTTCTAGCTCTGACATTCATTATACACTATATACAGTCGCTTCTCTGTGTTTCCAGAAGCGAACATAGGAGCAAACTACTATCCCGATGGTACCCAGGCTACCAAATGGCAGCTACTCAAGCAACTGGATGGATCATGATCATGATTTTGGAAAATTTAAAATCACATCTATTCGCTTGTAATAAGTAACTGATGTTAGGGCTATGGTATCATTTTGATGTGGGGAGGGAGATTCTAATCACAAAATAATCAAACAAGCTACATTTATATTCCCGAATAATCATGAATTGATCATCATCGAGAATAAATTTGACGTGATGTGATAAAAAGAGACTATTTTCTCTATCCCCACTGAGCTATGGATAGTATCTTGCTGTTAAAGTGATAGTATCTTGCATTTTCATCGTATTTCGTTGAAGATCATCACATCAAACTGACTCTATGTTCCTTTGACTGGAACACTACTCGACCATCAACCTGTCTAGGTAGTCCCATCACTCCCTATCTTCCATTCCGCTAGGAATATTTTTAAGAGTGCAGAAAGCGTCTTTACACAGTTGCATCCTCCTGCGCACGGTCCCCAACCGGCTAATCGCCTATGTAGGGACCCTGCTATCTGAAGGGCCACCCCCGGTTACTGTGGGCGTCGCCACAAACCAGCTGTCAGCCAATCAGAGAATAGCCTTTCAGTTTTCAAAAGGGATCTCGCAAAGGCCTGATTGGGCGCTGATTGCCTGGTTCCCATATAAGGGTAAGATCATTAATATTTATAAGCAGGGCCCTAGCCCTTCAGATAGCAGGGTCCCCACATAGGCGTTTAGCCGGTTGGGGACCGCGCGCAGGAGGATGCACAGTTGTTGAATGTATTCTGTGCATCATCACCCAATCCTCGTATGGCCATGCTTTGGGGCCCATCACTCATGATCTTTCCCTTACTCCACCAGGCGTGGCCAGGAAACCGTAGTCTTCTCCCATGAATAACGTGAGGGTAACCGCCTTTAACTGAGAAAATAACTGAATCATCTGAATCATGTCATTTTGTTTTACCTCAATGACATTCTTATCTCACGCTTTGACATTTAGATAGGATTCGAGTTGTCAACGTTGTTGTTTTTTTCATGAAAGCTACAGGATGATAATTACAAGAGACTTAGTACCACAGCACTGCATGTATGAGCGTGATTTGTGGCATAGGGATTTTACACAACAGAACTGGTGCGCCTTCCTCTGACTACGTTGGTGGATTTGGGGTTTGAAAGATGATTACATTACTCACACTGACTGACACCTGATTTATCATCATTAGATTCATTAAAAATTCACTTAAGACTCCGGTCTATATTGGTGCCTAGGGGAAGGACATTGTGTACAAAGAAGCTGTTGCTCATCTTCTAATTACGTTGGGGGATTTTGGGTTTGAAAGATGATCACATTACCGGTACTAACTGGTATCTGACTAATCATCAGTAGATTTACTAAAAAAAAAAAACACTTCAGACTTCAGCCTCTTTTGACGACTATTAGGGAAGGACATTTTTGACAACAAAAATGGTAACTTATCTTCTAATTACTTGGAGGATTTTTGGTTTGACGGATGATTAAATTACTATCACTGACTGATATCTTGCTAATCATCAGTAAATTTACACAAAAAACTCTCTAAGACTCCGGTCTTTGTTGGTGCCTGAGGGAAGAACATTTGATTTAACGCGTACGGACCTGGCTGTGCTTCTTCCGTTTACCTTGGGGGGTTTCGTTTTGAAAGAGGATTACACTAGCAGTTCTGAATAATAATCAGTAGATTTGCTTTAAAAAACATTCGGCACCGGCGTCCGTAGGAAACTGCTGACTAAGTTCTGTTGTATTGCATGTTTTATATAGATAGGTTACATACTATATAAATGATGCACAATCAAACACATACAACTTCACCTGTGCTATGAACAACATGCCAGTGATTTGTTAGATTGGTTACATGATGATCGCATCTTATTCATTTGAAACATTTATGACTAGACTTCATCAATATGGCCCCCCAAAATAACATTAAGAATTCTTTCATGCCCATCTTTCAATATTCGTTACGGCTCCATTATTTCTTATTTCATCAATGAGAAAACAATGGAAGGCTAAAATACCAATTTAGCCAACCTAAATACCTTGAATAATTTTGAACAAAGGACTTATTGGAGAGCTTGCAAGTGAGAAAAAAACCAAAGGCTTACGAGCTGAAATTATTCATGACAATGGTTTACGCATCTTCTTCAAAGGGACAAATGTGTTACGATGCCCTGTAACGCTACGTAAAAATGATGATGTTTCTGTTTCTCGTTACTGTAGGAGAGAGAATCAGATGAATTTCTCGGACCAGTCTGTCCATGAATGTCCTATGATGGATCCCATGGGCTTGGAAGAATACCTCCCCGACAGGAATGAAACTGGCTCAAACGACTCATGGTTTGATAACATTCCAATCGCCAAGTACAAACAGCCAATGTACATCATCATCATCTTTGTAGTGCTCTATGTCATCGTGTTCTTGCTGTGCATTGTGGGTAATCTCGTGGTGTGCTGTATCATCGCGAGAACTGCAACACTGCGAGATGTTACCCACTCCTTCATCTTGAACCTTGCCGTGAGTGACCTCCTTGTGGGGGTCTTTTGCATCCCGTTCACGTTGGTGGGCCACATCTTCACCGGTGAGTATATAAAATTAGCATTGACAAACCCTTCCTGCACAACACTTGTACAAGGTACAAACATGGTACAAATCTGCAGCTTATACTGCAACAACAATTCTATGGAGCTTTAACCTACATGTACCTTACAAAGGCTATAGATAAGAATGTGCTTTTATCGTTGTACGTAGAAATTCTAACGTGTATAAATTTCTGTAGTCCAACATGTACAATGTAGGGGTTGTCACATGTCAATATGTATTTGAATCCTTAAAAGAAATATATCAGAATATAATAGACCTGTATATAGTGAATTTTGAAAATCAGCTTTTTTCTGACATGCAATAAAATGGGACATTTACCTTCTATCGCAGACACAGACATTTTCTAGAATCCCCAAGTGTTTAATGCTGTATTACTAGTATTAATTTTTCGCATCCATACTTTATCAACGTATTCCCAGGGTTTATCAAAAGGTTTCCTGTTCCCAGCTTTCATAACTAATGCGTAAGTCCTTGCCCCCTACGGCCCTACCCATTGGCATATCCTTACTTCTGTCCCATGTGCCCAGCAGGATAATCACAGGCCTTGGCATTGGTGTCTATAGCTTGAATATCAATTCCCCGTAAATAACATGCCTTAGATGCCAGGTTTCTTGGTGTTGGGTCTCCATACAATAAAAGAGTCCTCATTTAATATGCAAACTGCTTATTCCTAGCGAATATTGTACTTCTTTCCCATAAACACAGTTGATCTCATGACGAACTCCTAACCATGCATGGTAACTATTTGTATCAAATCACTGGCAGATATTTGATTTATTCCATACAGACAAAATTGATCATACCAATGGAAGTATTCCTCATTAAACAAAATCACTATCAAATATTGGAGTTTCAAATGTCATGTTATGATTATCTCGCTCCATTGCCGCAGCCATTAAGCATGGTGAAAATACGACGTGCTCAAACAACTTCGAGAGTCTTTAACCGTGATCAGAAAGCCCTTACTATTCTCTAAGGATATGCTTACACTATCCAACAAAGAAATGATTGATAACAAGCAAGAAAACCTATTACTAGGACTATAAACCATACCTCGGGGAACCATTTTAAATGATCAAAGGTCACGGTTTCAGCTGAAACTACGCACCCCAACGGCGATTATGTTGTCAACTATCCAAGACTGAGCCTAATGGCAAATAAGCTAAACCCAGGTAGGGATAAGACATTGATACTTTTCAGACACTTAAGAGATTTTTCTTCCAGTGCCATGTTATTACATCTCCAGAAATGAGATAATAATAATGTTTATAAACATTTTGTCCTTCCAGTCCGTACGGATACGTGAATGTGAAAAACTCAATATTCAATTCAATTTCCAGGCATGGATAAACATATGTCCGAAAATAGCTGTGTTCTTCTTGTCAGTAAGAATGCCCTAAAGACACTGTTACGTGCATTAAAATTTATATACCGGGTTTTAGCTACACAACCAATGGTATTTTCTTCACCGATGACGCCCTTAATGGAGTAGTTAGCCTCCATTAGGCCTTCCTACGGGGGGTGCGGAACTTAGAATTTGGCATCAAAGGGAATAATTAGCCAGGCAAACTGTTTGGTAGCAAAAATTATTGACAAATTGTTCTCACTATAAGCCAGCGTAGCCAGTCTGCTAGACACAAGAGATAGTCGAACGATCAACGAAGAGTCGACAGATCGAAGGCAGCATACATTGGCCTGCCAACCTGATGAAATTATAAAATAAAGGTATTTTTGGCCTCACAGAGAACTACCTTGGTGACGTCATGTGCAAAGTCAGCCCAATGCTGCAAGGCATGTCGGTAGCCACGTCTGTGTTCACCCTGACTGCCATCGCTTTTGACAGGTATATTCCTTTGTTAAGAATTTATTAAAATAACTTGTACACCCTGTTTCTGTACACAGATTTAATCGATAAACAGCAAGCTTTGGATCAGTTTTCTGATCCCTTTCAAGTTAGAATGTCTGTGTCACATGACCTGAACGGAAATGTGACGTCAGCAACAAGTCATAGGTGCCCGCAGTCGGTATTGCCTCTGATATAAGTGTTTTTGTTATTACCTTATGAAAGAAGGAAAACTTGAAATATGTCATATCATAACGGGGGAAATATTTTCTTTAAAACTATTGTATGATAACTTGGGTTAACGATTTGAGTTTCATATGATATTTGATTATCTAATCTTGCATTGAGTTCAATTAATGGAGCGTGATTTTGACTGGAAGTACCATATTTTATTTGTTTGGGTAGCCCACGCCCAAAGCTAAGAAGTTAACAAAAACATGCAGTATTGAAATTTGAAACTGGATATCGTCACTTTAAAGAATCCAACTTTGAATAGCCAGTGTTAATACAATAAACAATGGATAGTTTTAATCCAACCAAAATTTTGAAGAGATTAGTGTTTGCCAAAAGCCAGTTATCGATGATGTGAAATGATTGTCTGAAATGCAGATATTGTGTGATTGTCCACCCGACACGTGACCGGCTGACTGTCCGCCAGGCAGTGTACCTGATCATCGCCATCTGGGTTGTTGCCGCCATCATCATGGCGCCACAGGTAAAGTATTCTTATGATGTAAAGAGTTAACCAACGACAACCTGTATGTACACATAATGACAACCACAGACAACATTGTACAACACAAACTCTGTGAGTTCGTATACAAATGTTTTAAGAAAAGGGAAGAGGCATGTAAAAGTGATAGCATAGCTGCAAATGTATTTTTTATTCAATTCTAATACTACATGTAATAGTACTTAGTATCTTTAGTATCCCATCATGGGATTTGTTGCATTTAGCCCACATGGGCAGGAACATGCAGATAAAGATCTTATTATCAATACCTACTTTTTTTAATCACAATGGGTTGATCATTGCCATAGTTAGCCCTACAATTCTGATTAAGTATAGAGATGCGTACGTTTTATATAGCTTCACTGTTACAATACTTATGAAAAAGAGTGTATGATCATGACCATCATCACAGGGACAGACATATCAGCATGGTTGGAGGAAAAAATGTAACCAATGATAAGCCAGCTCATAGTTCCAAGTGCGGACGTATAATGTGGCCGTAGGTAAACGTTTAAGGCCCTAATTGCTTACATAACGGTGTCCAGTGAGGATACTCCTACTGTATTCGGTGGTTTTCTCAGTGGCAAAATGAGCACAGAATAAAGCATTTATATCCCACTACTAATATATCTATTTGTTTGCCTGTTTGTTTGTTTGTTTGTTTTTATCTAGGCCATTGTTCGCCGTGACGAGTCGTTCCAGTTCGGTGAGCTGAACCTGTCCGTGTGTGGAGAGTTCTGGCCATCCCCGCTGCTGCGTAAGGCGTACAGCGCCTTCCTGTTCGTCATCTGTTACGCAGCACCTGTTCTCATCAACACCTTCCTGTACGGCAGAACGGGCTACAAGCTGTGGATGACCAAGTACGTCGATGATGGTTCCGTCTTATAATTGGGCCTGTGGAAAATGTGTATTTCCAACTATGTTTCTTAAAAGAATATGATTGTTGGTGTGTGTGTATGTAGAGATTCTCGTTTTTCTTATGTTAAATACATTTCGTCCGAAGTAATGCATCTTACTCTTGGTGTTCTTGTCCAGGTCAGCTGCTGCACCAAAGGCCTGCAGCAACCAGACTGAGCAACGAAGCCGCATCATCAAGATGATGGTGATCATCGTCGCCGTCTTCGCCATCACCTGGATGCCGCTCTACAGCTGTTGGCTATTGGAGGACTTCGGTCAGCTGACCCACGACCAATCAGCGATGCTGCACAGCTACATCTACCCGATCGCTCACGTGATGGCGTTCGCCAACAGCGCGGTGGATCCGTTCATCTACGGCCTGTACAGCAGTAACCTGCGCAGCCGCGTTGCAGAGATCTGCAGCCGCAAGAAGACCAAGGGGAACGTGCTAGCTCGTGACAACAACAATGATAAGAAGACCCCGAACATCGTCTGCAAGCCCCAGTCGTTCACAATGAACTTCCAAGCGGTAGCAGACAATAGAATCATACCTAACGAATCCCAGGAATGAATGTAATGTCATTCTATCAGAAAAATGAAAATGTATTTTCCAAGCAAATCACATATCTTATGAAGAAAAGAATAAACAGTTGAAATGGGATTCTAGATTTATAAGATAATCTTTTTGTGGAATTTGGTAACTTTCTATACATGCAAAAGACTTAAAAACAAAGAATGATACCATACCATTCCTACCATATGCAGTATCTGCGTATTGAAAGTACACAATAACACGTGTGCTTCTGTCCAATCCAAACAATGGTAATTCTATACGCTTGAAATTCTGTAAGGCCATTTCAGATTTACTCATAATGTATAGATGGAAATAAAGCAGGTAAGACGTGGATGTATGCTATTAATATAATGTACGAATGAAGATAAGTAACACGATTATTATATTTTATACACTTACTTTGTTCCCACTTTCAAAAGGTTATCACAGTCAGACGAGTTATTTCTGTCTATATTTTCCGGCTTCCAGCCGCCACGGTGATCTCAAAGAATTATTCCCGAGGACATGTTTATGCCTCGGATACCAAGGAGCTATAAATATATGTGAAACACATTAATTACCAGGCGACAGATCCTGTTGCTGGAGTAATGGCCATGCCATTGGCATCAAATCAGATACAATAAAGACGACGAAGCCGTCTGCTATATAGTCTCGCGCCTAAGGCACTCGATGGTCCCACACGTACTAAGAAGACCCCCCCCCCCCCCTCCAGGAAAATCCTGGCTACGGGCAGATGTACATAGTGGTTAAATAGTTACAAGGCCAACCAAGGGCCTTCCTGTAGACCATATGGCTGTGGATTGTGTATTCAAATGGGATTTGAATGTATCCTTTGACTTTCGTGTTCAAAGTTAAGTATTTGGTTCGTTTGGGGTATAATGACATTATCCTTTGGGACGGTCTACGCGGTATCTTTTTGTTAAGATGGCCGGCCGGTTCTTCATCAAATGAGACCAGAATGTTGGAATGTCTTAGAATGCGGTCGTACTGCAGTTAGAATAATTAGAATATACTTTGAATGACGTTCGATATTCATGCACTTCAAATGTACCTTGAAAGTTTTGAGCATGACAAAAACATTCGGGACGGCCACAAGAATAATAGACCAAAATTTCTACCTTAAAGGCACCATCCAAGGAACTTGTTGTTAATTGTTTATTTGCACATAAACGAAACAAGTACACACATGTAGTTTGATTACAACAGAGAAAACGTCCGACGTTTTCCATGACCCCAGAAAAATGCGATTATACGTCTGGTCATGTCAATTACTATTGATTGCAACATACAAAAATACAGTAAATCAAGCAATGGTAAAAAGGAAATCGTCACAGACATACAAGGAACTAAGGAAAGCCAATGGATTAACTAAGGCAATGATACAATCAAATGGCATTCCAAACTTAATACAACTTACAGAAAACCAAATATGTAAGTTTAAAGCTGATGAGTTATCATTTATAACTATAAAGTAGAAACAATGAATACAAAATATTTCGTGAATACTTTCATAAGGTTGACAATCTAGATAAAAAATGGTAAACAAGCAAGTTGTCTTATCATAGACATCCTCTTTCAGTATTTTTTCCCGAAAGTTGGAAGGAATGGATAGTTTATTCATATTCGGAAATATAGAAAACGGTATTGTGAATTGTTTTAGATTAGATTATATTTTGTAATGACTGGCGCTGATATAATTTGTTGTCTGGTAGTATGACTGTGGATATCTGATTTGAATTCAAGTACTTCATTGTGTTGCAGTGGTACATGTAAATGATAGAAACTGTGGTTTACTTTGTAGACGAAACTGGCCGTTTGTGCTTTATATATGTCATATATCGTCAAGACGTTCAAATCGTGAAATTGAGCCGCTGACGCAATTGTTTAATGGACGTATTTCAAGTATTAGCCCAGATGATGTATTATGTATAATTAGGGGAATGTCAAACTGAAGTACAGGCTGATGAATATTCTTCGAGAAAAGCAACTTTTCTTATGATATCTATATTCTTGATGGAAATGATTTTGCAAATCAAATCCAATTTGATTAATATTTATTTTCCACGTATATTCTCCATCTATCATGGCTTCTAGAGAGTCCATTACTTACCTGTTCGAGAGCTTTGTCATCTATGTATATATCTTATCCATTTAATTACTATGATCTCCCTGTAAAGATTCAGAACTTGGTCATATATTGAAGGACAGCGTATTTGCAATGAACTACTGTTTTAGCTTGCAAAGTTCGTTATTCAACGTGTTATAGCTGTTATTATTGTATGAAAAATGTCATGGCATATGAATATATTAGTATCTAGATCTTGAGGAAATTATAATGTAAATCTTTTTTCTGATACCAAGGTGACGTCATTCACATAAATCCAAGAGAGAGACCCTAGTATGGATCCTTGTGGGACTTCACATGTTACAATTTACTGGGATAAATAAAAGTATCACTAGAAAAGTTTTGCTTTCAATATGACAGATAATATTTAGCCATTGCAAGGCAGAATCTTTAAACCATAGGACTTTAGTTTATCGAATAGTACATTGTATGTGGTCTATAGCGTCAAAATCTATACTATTTGTTATGTATCAGCTAAGAATTTGTCATACGATATGATACGTTTATGACATTGAGGTCATTGTTGAGACAGTTGTGGATGTGCCGTGCATATACCTGTATCATGCATAGGTCTTGTGACGGAAAGTAAGTTTGCGGTAGGACTGCTTTTCGGTGGTCAGTCCAGTCATGAACTTGAGCTGTGTTATGCCTTTGCAGTTATTAAATCGTGTGGTACGCTTACGTTACGTTTAGCCTCTTTTATTTTTGAGCCTTCCCCAAGAAGGTTATGTTCTCGGTGCCGTTTGTCTGTGTGTTTGTTCGTTTGTAGACAGCATAACTGAAAAAGCTGTGGATTGATCCTTGTGATATTTTGTTGGTGGGCATAATATGAATATCCTTGTGCACATCTCTGCCATGCATGCCGAATATTATGAAAGTCCGTCTATCTTTCATTCAATTATCCTCTATGAAAGATATCTAAAACGTCCCTGCAGTTCCATAGCTAGGGACCCGAGACTACACTACTTCAGAATCTACTAACTTGTATTTTACATCAAGACCAGTCTTCCACCGAGAAAGCATGCCCTGGACCGAAGAGACGAAAAACGAAAGTTTTGATGCTACCAACAGCAAGGTCGGCCACCATATTCCAAATATCGACCTTGACCGTTAGGTCCACCTCACCTAAGCACATACAAAAAATATCCTCGCAATCGCCCTCAACGTTCGAGATATTGCTCCGAAACTGCGCAAACACACATACACACACACGCACACACACGCACACACACACACACACACACGCGCGCGCGCGCGCGCGCGCGCGCACACACACACACACACGTACCCAAGACTATAGATCTACTTTCATAGAGGTGAAAAACGAAGGTATGAAAGTTTTTTTTTAATTTCTTGATTGGTAGCCTTGGCCAAAGGAGATACAATCTTGCTGTAGGCAATCGAAATCTTTTAGGTAACTTAGCTACTGAAAGTTACAGCTTCATGTAACTTGTAATGGTTTCCCAGAAACTGTGTGTGGAGCTGAGTATTTTTTCTGTAGTTATGAAAGAATGTTGCAACTGGATTATAGCTCGTCTCTGTTAGATGTTGTAGCGAGTTTGGGGATGACGTCATTCCACAGAGCCATCCTGTCATGATGAAACCCTACGTCACTAGATGACGTCACATCCAGCTTCATGTAGGCAGGGTTGTCAGGTGTGTACTGGGGCCACTCTGGTACCATGGGGCTGTCGGCTGGGCCGCCGGTACGGTCTGACGGGTTCCTAAAATCACCGAAAAATGACAGATACATGGAGTGATTACTATTTGAATTGTAATGTACCGCACAAAACACACACACACACACACATCCCGCCCTCCGTTCAAAATTCACTCGCCATCGTATTTTGTAATTTTTAACCAGAAGAAATGAGATGTCAGTAGTTACCCGGTGCGAGCGAAGTTGGCCCAGTAAGCCATCATGTCCAGACTTATCCTCCTGTCGTCCGAGTTAAAGGCCATGAGTTCTCCGTCAGACGTCCGTACGTCTAAGAAGGCCACACCGGGCATGACGTACAGGTCATCCACGTGGTCACACCCCACCCAGTCCGGCCGTGCTGCGGACAGTCGTGATGGCGCGTACTGGTTCTCATACAGGTACACATTTCCGCCAGAGGCTGCAACAACAGGCAACAGCGTACCGTGAATAATCTGTTAGCAATACATCTTACTTGTTACGTAACCCCGAAAATAATTTCATCAGGTTGGTAGATCATAGGACACAAGAGTTTTCTTTTACACATCGAGTTTTTCTCACCGGCGCTTTTGCGGCGAGAACACTATCCCGGGACGAGGGGGGGGGGGGGGTGTACAAGCTCAGCCACGTTTGGGATAGTCTTCTCGCCTCAAAAGCGCCACCTACATCGGCTACATATAGCGGCGAGAAGCAGAACTCCAGTTAGAAGCTCTGAGGAAGATGTAGACCTGATGTCAGCAGGTGAGAAAAACTCGTTGTGTAAAAGTACTTAAACAAAACTCTTATGTCCTTGTTACGTAATCATATTCGGTCTTGATACATGAACTTACCCGCATATTTGTTAGCGATGGACACAGTAGGTGCCACGAACAGCTGGTCTCCGGCTGCCAGGGTGAACTGGTGTTGGATAGCCATGGGGTCGTCCGGGATGTCAGGGTCAAAATACACTGTGCTTACGGCCGTGATCATGTCGTCGTGATAGGAACTCTGTAATCAAAGCATGATATTTTAACGTGGAGCAATACATTTTCCCTCTCATAAGATATTGCAAGTTTTACAGAAGTTTGATACGATTGCTACATGTCTTATTAGAGGGCACGATTCAAGATACAGCATGTCAACAGTTGCGTACCGGGTATGCTCTGTTCAATGTTCTCTTTAGAGTGGAGAGGGACTTGTCCTTTGTCATGCCCTGTCCATAGTTTGGTATGACTCCTAGCGGAACCGCGTACCCGTATTCATGGTTGTTCACACCCAGGAGATAGTCCACATGGTTTGTATGCCCTTGGTCAAACAAGTCGTTTGGATGGGATGGAAGGAACGTCGTGTCCACTACAGGTGGGAAAGGCACCTCCTCAAAGTTGAGTTTCTGCATCACAAGCTGGTGACCAGTGATCAGTTCACCAGACGACTTCTCTCTGAGGCAGGCCACCATGCTCGCTGTGTGCTTCGTGTCGCAGTTGAGTACTTCTGCCAGCATCACCGCTCTGGGCAGCGGCTTGGGGTTCACCTCCACCGTCTGACACACTCCGCTCTGAGAGATGGCCCGCTGGAACAGACCCTTACTGAGAGGAGACACCACGTGGTAACACACACTCGCAGCGCCGGCAGACTGGCCGAAGATGGTAACCCGGTCCGGGTCTCCTCCGAAGTTTCGGATATTTTCTTGAACCCAAACCATCGCCTGGACCTGAAATGAAAACAAAACCGTAGTGTCACGGTGTCTTTGCATGTTGTTGTGTTTGTCTTTCTTTTAAGTGTTCACACAAAATGTCGTTCGTAACAAAACGGGGCTGACCTGATCGAGGAAGCCGAAGTTGCCCGGAGCATGCGCGTCCCCGGTGCTGAGGAACCCATGCACACCGACTCGGTAGTTGATAGACACGACTACAACATCCTGGTGAGACGCCAGGGACGCGTGAGGCATCACCCACCCGGCTCCTATTATCAGGGCGCCGCCGTGAATCCATATTAGAACCTGAAAAACAAAATCGAAATTGAAGGTATAGATGTTCAAGACGCCCAGGATATATTTTTTTTCATTTTCAGTCATGCCCGAGGACTATAATTGCACATACAGTCTCAAAGTAATTAAAGTGTACCGTGCATAACATTACCAATGAACTATATTTGTGGTTTGAATAAAAATGCACGCGTTTGGTGATCATCTAAATGGTGAAAGCTCAGTGAAATGGGGGCAAATGTTTGAAATAATATATTTCTTTTAGTCTCGTAGTGATGACACTGACTGATAAAATATATTTCATTTTCCACTGCGTTCATTGGACAATATTTACACAGGCTATCTTCGACAGGTAGCTTTTTATAACGATCTCTTTCTGTCTCTAAAGAATGCGCGCTTATCTTAATCTTACATATGGCGGATCTTTCATCGAACTCATTAAGTAATTTTCAATCAAACATTTGGATTTCAGAGATTTTAGAGAAACACTTTTACATGTACAGTCAAACCTGTCTATAGCGGCCAATCAAGGGACTGGAGAAATATGGCCACTATAGACAGGTGGCCACTATAGAGAAAATGTTGATCCATTGACCACGAGCAAGTTACACATGATTTCAGTTCCCACTAATCTTTTTCACCAAGTAACATTGTCTCGATCGGTAAATTCACCGACAAAGACTTGCATTTTAACGCTCAAGGCATGCATACCTTCTACTGCCGCCAAAATGACCCTGTTGGGAATTCCAAATCCTCGCAAACTACAATTTCTAACACGGCGCAGGGTGACATATGGCCGCCGTATGGTTGCAAAAGGCAGTGTTTCTGTATCGACTGGACCGGAAATCGTGTGGCCGTGGCCGCGTTGGACAGGTGGCCGTTAAGCCTATTTCTTAATCATTATGAGTCCAAGGGACCGACAAAAAGTGGCCACTATGGCCAGGTGGCTGCTATGCAAAGGTGGCCGCTAATACAGGTTTGACTGTACTATTTATAAACACACCGGCAGTCCAGCATCTCTTTCCATGGTAGGTGTTTCCACATTAAGTGTCAGACAGTCTTCACTGAAGCTTGTCTGTTCCATCTGTACGGGGAAGATGCTGAAAATGGTGTTATCCTGTGGACAAAAGGGACCCAGTTGACTGGCGTCCCTGATCCCTTCCCATGGAACAGCAGGCTGAGAGGCGCGGAACCGCAGGTCTCCGACAGGGGGCGCTGCGTACGGGATGCCCTTGAAGGTGTAGACAGGTTTGTCCGGCAGGTCGTTTGTGTACTGCACCGTTCCTCGCACCTTGCCGCTGGCCGTGGTGACCACAGGAGACACATCGTCAGCGAGGACCGAAGCTGCAGTTAACAGTATAAACATCCAGGTACACTGTAAATTGACCAAATGTTAGGAAACATAATGATGTAAAGTAGTGGCTAACTTATCTAATAGTAACAAAATGATAGTTCATAATCATTCCAAGAACTAATATATCAGAATCAAGTCTACAGTTAACATCTTATGATGCCATCAGATGTTTTCGCAAAGAGACATTCGTGCTCTCACTTTCACAACATGTGTATCTTATTTCTGTTTTCTTTTTGCAAGATGAGCTCGTACTACTAGCACTGCTTTACAGGTGTACCCGGTATAGAATGACGTAAACAGAACAACATAAACAAAGAAATAAGAGAAACTAAAGAACAGGAAAAAAAATAACAATATGTATATATGTACACAACTGAACGCCAATCAGAATCAAAGTCCATGTGGCATACCGGGTGAGGTGACCAGAGCTAGAGATCAGTAATGATGTTTTAGTACTTCTTGAAATATAGGCCAGCCGTAGCCACTATAACTGTAGGAAGCAACTCGTTCCCTGCACATGAACCGCTGTACGCAAATTTGCCACGACCGGACTTAATTCTGACTTTAGGAAGATGAAATGTGATAAGTTTTATTTATGCCGCTAATTCATAGATGGGAGATGTTCTACTAAGCACTTGTAAATACTCTGGTACCTAATGATGGGTTTGTATCCTCTCGATCGAAGCCCCTCCCCTTCATTTTCTAACAATACTTACAGACGGCAGCCAAGAACAGCAATGCAGAGATGGGTATCATCCTTGTGACGTAGCAAGAACTGTCCTGGGCCAAATGCCTCGTCTGTCTCTGCAGTGTTCTTCTGGATTTGCTAGTAAGAACGCGGATTGGCAGGTGGTTGCCACTACCGGCCTCGTCACCAAGGAAACTTCCGCGACGCCGTTGAAGAGTTGAGGTTAAAGGTTAAAGGGCAAATGGGTGAAAATATCACCAGACGACTGCTACACCGGGGTCATGCCTATATCTGTGCAGTGATTCGAAAATTTGTGATAGCAAACATGTTTGCTAAGCTTTCAACTGAAAAAGTCAGCCGACTTGCTGAGTAAATATGCGACGAAAACTAAACTGTGTTTGGATAGCGCTATGTGTTTGTGTACTCAAGACGGGTTACGACTCACTCGATATGGCATGTGAATCAAATTGCACCCACTGGGGTCCCATGGACAAAACAAATATTGAAATATGAAAAATTGACATTGACTTTATTTCATACAGATCTCAATTGTGCATTTAATCGTAATTTCCAGTTGAGGGTAGCAAACCCTCTAGCATTCATGAAAGCTTGAAGTCTTAGTCATGTATTTACCCTACACAAATTGTACTTAGAATCACTAGATGTATTCTATTCACCTTGACCTGTACTTAGGTTGCTAGAAAGCAAAGATGTACAATGAAGGTCTTCATTCATTTATTACATCACGTAAATAATGCTTGTGGGTTCAGACCCGGTACATACTTAGCTTCAAGAGGAAAAAGATACAAAGATGTCTAATTGATGTAGTCTGATTTCTATTGCCACTGGGACCATTGTAGTAAACAACACGGCAGTAGCATGAACATCTATTGTGCGTAAGATATATATTCAAGTACCAATGAAATTAAGAAACATCCGCTTATTGAAAGAACTTTAAGTTGACAGGTTGAACTAGTTTAAGTTGAACTACAATTCATTCCTATCAGAAGATGCTGCAAGTTTGGGGAATACATCATTCCACAGTTCCATCTTCTCAGGCTTCAGCCCTACGTCACTAGATGACGTCACGTCCAGCTTCATGTAGGCGGGGTTGCCAGGTGTGTACTGGGGCCACTCTGGTACCGTGGGGCTGTCAGCTGGGCCGCCGGTATCGTCAGACGGGTTCCTGAAACAAAATGCGAAGAAAAGTGTACTAGATAACTAAAACAGATGATAAAATGCAAAGTCCCTCTGTAAAGCAGTTATCGACTGCCTCGTAGCTAGCATATTTGACTGAAAGAAAGTCAAATATGCCTAGCCCAATGTGTACTACACTGGCACCTCTTCAACAGGCTTTTGGAGAAGACGTCATCACTAATACAGCACAGACAACTATTTTATTTCAGCATTTACAAACGTACCCAGTTCGAGCAAAGTTGGCCCAATACGCCATCATGTCCAGACTTGTCTTCTTATCTTTATTGGAATACATGTTGGAACGTTGATCGTCAGACGGAGGCATGTCTAGAAAGGCCAGGCCGGATATGATTGGGAGTTCGTCGGTGTGGTCACATCCAACCCAGTCCGGCCGACCAGCAGATGCCACAGATGAGACGTACCGGTTCTCATAGAGGTAGACTTGGCCATGGCCTGTAAAACATGGAGAAATGTTTTAAAGGATAACAACATGGCCATCGTAGTTATGGCAGTACATGTAATGCTTTGTATCGATGTGAAAATTTGAAAGTTAACTCACCTGCATATTTCTCTGCAACGAAAACAGTAGGAGCGACCATAAACTGGTCTCCATACACTTGTGTAAACTGGTACTGTATGGCCATTGGATCATCAGCGTTGTCATAGTAACTGTACTCTTCACGAAGGGCAGCGATGATATCGTCCTGCTTGGAAGTCTGTAAAGGAAAAGAGTTTTGCTGACTTCGTTATTGTAACTACGGTGTTGAAGACATGGAGTGGAGTCGAAGGTATTTAGCAAAGTAAAAAAAGGAAAGCAGAAGATGATGAAAACTTACAGGATAGAGCTTCCTCACGAGCATTCCCACTCGGAAGATAAATTCCTCTTCAGTCATTCCCTGTCCAAAGTTTGGGATTGCCCCCGAGGGCATCCGAAATCCAAACTCGTGATCATTCACACCTAGAAGGTATTGCGCCACGTTTAATTGACACTTATCTAGGATATCCTTGGGATCACATGGAATGTACGTCCCGTCAATCACTGGCACAAACGGGAAGAGCACTCCTTGACGCCGGAGTTTCATCTGCAGGCTTCGATGGCCGGCAAGTAGATCATCAGACGACTTCTGCCTGAGGCAGGTCACCATGCTTGCGGTATCTTCGGTGTCACAGCCGAGGTCTTCTGCAAACAACTCCGCTCTCTCCAGTGGCTTCGGGTTGTGGCTATCGATACAGACACCACTCTGAGATATTGCACGATGAAAGAGACCCTTGCTTAGAGGAGAAACAACGTGATAACAGACACTTGCTCCACCAGCTGACGTGCCAAAGATCGTAACCCGGTCCGGATCTCCTCCGAAGTTTCTGATGTTCTCTTGAACCCAACGCATAGCTTGTACCTGTAGTAATGGGTTAGAATTAGGTTTGGGCACATTTCTGTTGCAAACTACGGATCGATACTGATCGAGTACCATAGTAGTCAAACAGAGACAGAGCTAACCTGGTCCAGGAGGCCGAAGTTCCCAGGAGCGTTCTCGTCCCCAGTACTGAGGAAGCCCAGCGGCCCGAGGCGGTAGTTGATGGTCACGACCACCACGTCCTGATGAGCAGCCAGTGACGCGTAGGGCCACATCCCGCCGGCGCCTGCGAACAGACCCCCTCCATGGATCCACAACAGAACCTTTAGGGACAATTTGAGAAGAAGAAATGTCTGATGTAGTCTGAGATGCGTTTCTGTTCTCATGTTGACAACAAAACAATGGTAACGTTACCAACGAATGGTCTAAAACACAATATTATCTGACAGGAAACGGAGAAATTCGGCAGTTGATAGTATGTGCCCAAGGGACATGTCACGCTATCATCATGAAGTCCGACTGCCCAGTGTATTTACTTCTTACCGGTAGAATTGCGTTCTTTTGAAGTGACGGAGTTTCGATGTTCAAGGTCAGACAATCTTCATTAGTAGTGGGTTGCTGATAGACGTGAGTGATGTCGAACGCTTTTAACATCGCCTCATCCTGAGGACAGTAGGGGCCCAGTTCAGTAGCATCCCTCACTCCTTCCCATGGAGCAGCAGGCTGAGGGGCGCGGAACCGCAGGTCTCCGACAGGGGGCGCTGCGTACGGGATACCCTTGAAGGTGTAGACAGGTTTGTCCGGCAGGTCGTTTGTGTACTGCACCGTTCCTCGCACCTTGCCGCTGGCCGTGGTGACCACAGGAGACACATCGTCACTGAGATTAGACGCTGGCCAGAATAAAACAGAAGGGAATAAAACGGCACTTGTGATATCATCAGTATGTACTGAATAGTAATCTGTTCCAGAAACAAAAGTCGTTAATCGAAGGCATCTTGCACAAGTCAATTTTGTCAATATTTTCGCATTACAAGATTATCTAACTGGACACAACCTTGCCTAGGGAGGTCGTATGACGTAACGGCAAGGTGTTGGCCTAGAGCCCAGACGGGTCCTGGGTCCGAATCCTGTCATGTCACCGACCCTTCGGGAAATTCAAATTTACAAGACTTTCTTCACTCGAATCAGGTGAAATGAGTACCCAGCTTCGTATAAAGACATCCGGATCCCTCCGATAGGACATTAGATTGAATTCCTGTACTCCAGGAGAACTGCGCCTAAATCACGTAAAAGAACCCAACACACATATCGAAAAGAGTATGGTCTTCCCCGGTGTTTAATGGACCTAAAACAATATCCCGGTCTTAATGGGGTAGGGTATTTCCCAAGCAGCCTTCGTGACCCCTTCTTCTCATTTTCGCTCAGTTAGTCCTCACTCTTAGTGAGCAATTGAGCTGGTATCAATCATGTTGTTTCTGACTTAGGGTCAAGAGATACCATAAAACTACAAATGTCACTACGTTAACATAAAGTACTTTGATAACTTACCTGTGCTTCCGTTCATAGTGGCAATGTATAGTTAGGTTATGTATGAATAGTCTACGTGGTTAATTTGAGTTGCTTTCCTATACCTGTGTCATTTATATATGATCCACCTAATTTGATTTCAATACGGTAATCATCACCAATAACTCTGGCATGAATCAGTGTGACTCTTATGAAGGCTGATTAATTCATCATTCATCAAGAAGTCAACAATTGGCGAAATTTATGTAAAGAGTCAAGGAAATCCAGTATTTGGAAAAAGATAACGCAGTAGACCTAATGTAGAAAACGGTACTCTACTACTGTACTGCTACAAAAAAATCATTATATAAGACCTGCTGCACCAGTTGGGCGGCGGGGCTGAAGAGTTGATGTTAATATGTAACTTGGGGTTTGAACGATCTGGTCAGTCTAAACGTTTACTCACATACTGCACCCAGACACAGCGCGATCAAAACCAGCAGATACATTCGGACTCCTCTAGCTGTTCTCCTTTTCAGCATCAAAGAGTATTAAGGCGCTTCTTTCTTCTAAAAGACCACGCAGTAACATGCGCCTGTATACGCCGAAAGAACAACGGTCGATAGGTCACTAGGTCCCTAGTTAATTCCTGTTAGCTATTGCTTAGTTTATGGTGTTGTTATCTATGGTGGTATGTACTTTAAAGCTGATTTGTTGTTGGTTCCCTTCATTATGACAAGTTTTATCTGATACATTTCCAATTTCTTGTTCTATATTTTGATGACAAGGGACTCCCTGTAATGCGCGAGGTTTCTGGAATCATCTGCACACCTCATTGTTATGTTACATGTGTATCCTTTCATCGGAAAACGCCAGCCGATTTGCTGTGTGTAGTGAGTCAATTGGTGGTAAACAAAGGCTAATGTAACTGTGTTTGGAGAGTACACTGACTGTGTCTGAATATTCAGCACGGATTACGGACGATATGGCACGTGAGTCAAAAGGCATCCATCAGGGTCGACGTTACGTCTATTAATGCATGCTGAAAGACGGACTTTATATACTTTTGCAGATCATAATTATATGTTAGTTGATATTTATTGCCTGTGGACTCCAAAACCTCAAGAATCCTTACAAGGGTTTACATAACGCAAATTGCTTATAAATTCACCTTGAACAATCTTTTTTGATTGAACCTTTATTTGTTCATGTCAAGATTCAAAAGGACATACAATGATACGTGTTTGATACAGTCTGATACGGTTTTCTGTTGCTGTAATATAGTAAACCACATGGCGGTAAACACTGATGATCTATACGTATGAGGCGTATTTCATGCATTGATTCAAGTACATGTGTTATTCAAACTTGACAAAATGTTAAGTGTGTGAACTACAATTCATCTCTTTCAGAAGATGCTGCGAGTTTGGGGATGACGTCATTCCACAGAGCCATCCTGTCAGGATGAAGCCCTACGTCACTAGATGACGTCAGGTCCAGCTTCATGTAGGCGGGGTTGTCAGGTGTGTACTGGGGCCACTCTGGTACCGTGGGGCTGTCGGCTGGGCCGCCGGTACGGTCTGACGGGTTCCTATAAACAGAAAGTGATAATAAGGAGTGTTTACGTTCTTAATAATTGATTTTACACAAAGATTACAAAAATGGAAGGTCTGTCTTTAAAACAGCTATCGACTGCCTCATAAACGTACAACACATTAACTGAAACTCCACACAAATGATACTTCTCTACGTAATATGACTTATCTACGTACCCAGTTCGAGCAAAGTTGGCCCAATACGCCATCATGTCCAGACTTGTCTTCTTATCTTCGTCGGAAAATGCATATGGACGCTGATTATCGTCAGACACAGGCAGGTCTAGAAAGGCCAGGCCGGAAATGATCGGGAGTTCGTCAGTGTGGTCACATCCAACCCAGTCCGGCCGGCCAGCAGATGCCACAGATGAGACGTACCGGTTCTCATAGAGGTAGACTTGCCCATGACCTGCAAAACAGAGATGATATTTCTTAAAGAAGCATACTTTAACAACATGTTCCAAGTATAGTCATGGCATTATATGTGTTACTTAGTATCACTGTGAATGTTAACTCACCTGCATATTGCTCTGCAACGAAAACAGTAGGAGCAACCAATAATTGGTCTCCATACACCTGTGTGAACTGCTTCTGTATGGCCATTGGATCATCAGGGTTGTCATGGTAACTGTACTCTTCACGAAGGGCAGCGATGATGTCGTCCTGCTTGGAAGTCTGTTAACAAAAAGGGTTTTGCTGGGCTGAGAATTGTTGAAGAATAAGAATAGTTATCAACACTGATTTATTGAAGAGATGGACTGTTAGGTATTGAGGAGAGGAAAGGGTAAAAGATGACAAGTACTTACAGGATAAAGCCTCTTCACAAGCATTTCCACACGGTAGATAAATTCCTCTTCTGCCATTCCATTCCCAATCCAGTTTGGGATTGTCCCCAAAGGAATCCGAAATCCGTACTCGTCATCATTCGCGCCTAGAAGGTATTGCGCCACGTTTACTTGACCATTTTCAAGAAGGTCATTGGGAGGACTTGGCAGGTACGTCCCGTCAACCACGGGCAGAAACGGGAAGAGCATTCCCTGAGGCATGAGGTTCATCTGCATGCGTAGATGACCGGCAAGTAGATCATCAGACGACTTCTGCTTGAGACAGGCCACCATGTTTGCCGTATTCCTTGTGTCGCAGCCCAGTTCTTCTGCCAGCATCACAGCTCTCTCCAGAGGCTTAGGGAAGGTGTCACAGGTCTGACACACCCCGCTCTGAGAGATGGCCCGCTGGAACAGACCCTTACTGAGAGGAGACACCACGTGGTAACAGACACTTGCTCCACCAGCTGACTCGCCAAAGATCGTAACCCGGTCCGGATTACCTCCAAAGTTTCTGATGTTCTCCTGGATCCAACGCATCGCCTGGACCTGTAGTGTCGGTGAGAATTGGGTACGTTAGGTCAGAAGTCGGTTGCATACAAATGCACGATATCGATATTAAGAAACATAGCAACCACAAAGAGTGTAGCTAACCTGGTCCAGGAAGCCGAAGTTGCCAGGTGCGTTCTCGTCCCCAGTACTGAGGAAGCCCAGCGGCCCGAGGCGATAGTTAATGGTCACGACCACCACGTCCTGATGAGCGGCCAGTGACGCGTAGGGCCACATCCCGCCGGCACCCGCGAACAAACCACCCCCATGGATCCACAACAGGACCTGTAGGGAAGATTGGTTAACTTGAGTGTTAAATCTTATTTTGAGACGCGTTCCTTTTCTTGAAAAGAAGGCAAATATTACGTTTATGTTTTCCAACAAGTATTCCAAGCATAAGATTAACCATCATGATATAGGAACATCGGGCAGTATGCCGAAATGTACACACGTGTACACACTGATGCACACGCACACACGCGCGCGCGCGTGCGAGCACAATAACACACATACAAAACATTTTTCGTTGTCACGATAGAGTCCGACTATATCGTTTGTTTTCATCTTCTTCTGTATAGTTTGTCTTACCGGAAGAATTGCGCCGTTTCCAAGTGACGGCGTTTCGATGTTCAAGGTTAGACAGTCTTCGTGAAAAGTGGCGCGATGATAGTGAACGGGAAACCCTTTCAATATTGCCTCGTCCTGAGGACAGTAGGGGCCCAGTTCAGTAGCATCCCTGATCCCTTCCCATGGAGCAGCAGGCTGAGGGGCGCGGAACCGCAGGTCTCCGACAGGGGGCGCTGCGTACGGGATGCCCTTGAAGGTGTAGACAGGTTTGTCCGGCAGGTCGTTTGTGTACTGCACCGTTCCTCGCACCTTGCCGCTGGCCGTGGTGACCACAGGGGAAATATCGTCACTGACATTAGACGCTGGCCAAAATTGAACAGAACGGAATAAGATTCACTTGCACATGTCATAATCTCATAATTCTGTACTCCTGAAATACCGTTCTAGAAGCAGAAGTAATTCGGAAAAAACATACGTCGTACTTTGTGATAAAATCAGTTCGGAAAGGAGCAGGCACATCTATAGCGATGTATCTTCTGTAGATATCTGGAGTTATTGTTTGAGGGGTCTTTGAGTTCATACGTCACCGAGAATGACAATATTGACGCAGTTAATCCGTCACTCAAGTCAGTTCCTTCTAAGAGGAGTAAAAAATATGATTCCCAATGCACAATTATGAGAAAAACTGCATGTTTAACATTCACGGGAAATCCAATATAAAAGATACAATTGACAAGGTCTATAAATCCGTACGCTGATATTGCATGCTAGGCAAAGACATACTGTATAAGTTATGTAATTCGAATAGTTTATATACTATATAAACTATTCGAATTCCTTGGCTGTACCAGTTTGGTGGCGGGAGAAGAGGTTACTCTCCAAGCAGAGGTTAGCCTGACAAAATAGCAATCCTGATAAAAAGACCAGCCGGAGGCTAATCTCTACTTTGAGAGTAGAAGAGGTGATGTTAATATGTAACTCAGGGTTGCAACGAAAAATCGAGACATCTACTCACATACGGCACCCAGGCACATCGCCATTAAAGTCAACAGGTACATCACTGCATTCATATGACTGTGGTCCTCTTCAGTACAAAACCGTTTTGAGACTCTCCTGTTTAAAACGTGTTAGGTTGAACCATGTGCTAAATGCCGTGGGCAGCCGATGAATGAATGAACAGCGGGGTCAATAGGTCACCAGTTCATAGGTTATCCCGCTATGTGACGAGGGGGTCGAGTAACCTGGACGAAGTGAAGCTTGGGTAAATCTCTTTATTGGCGACCACACTAGGCATCATTGCTCAAAGGTGTGACGAATCAACGTAGATAGATATCTATGTGACTATGGCCACAATATTCATGTCGCGCTACACACAAAACAAAGATATAGTGACTCTTCAAATAGGCATATTTGCATCTGATCATGAACTCGATCAATTATTACTTGTGTGGGTTTGGTAACCGTGATTCTTGAGTTTATTTCTGTAACTTAGTTTGCAAATCTATGTTGCCATGTAACTTTCAATACCAATTGACCCTTGATTCCCTTCAATATGTTAACTATTAATTCATTTCAAATGCGTTATTCCACATGCTAAAAGTTAAGAGATACTGCTGCACATATTTATATGCTTAAACCTGTTGTAGTCTACTGTTTTGTGTTTCCTGATGCTTAATGTTATTACATACAATAGACAATAGACCTGTTCTGAAAAAAAAAAAATATTAACGTTAGATAACTATTATAGCTCTTCCTTCCTTGATGATGCTGCAAGCTTGGGGATGACGTCATTCCACAGTTTCATCCTTTTAGGCTTAAGACCTATGTCACTAGAAGACGTCAGGTCCAGCTTCATGTAGGCGGGGTTGTCAGGTGTGTACTGGGGCCACTCTGGTACCGTGGGGCTGTCAGCTGGGCCACTGGTACGGTCTGACGGGTTCCTGAAACAGAAAAATGCAAGGTCCTTCTGTAAACTAATTATCGACTGACTCGTAGCTACAACACGTTAACCGAAAGCATACGAGAGCCAAATATTACTAGCACAAGGCGTATACCTCACGCAGGTAACGGTGATCTAAAGCCTATCAATCTCTGAAATTGCACAGACCAGATATTTTATCTGAGCTTTATATAATTTATCTAGGTACCCAGTTCGTGCAAAGTTGGCCCAATACGCCATCATGTCCAGACTTGTCTTCTTATCTTCGTCGGAAAATGCATATGGACGCTGATTATCGTCAGACACAGGCAGGTCTAGAAAGGCCAGGCCGGAAATGATCGGGAGTTCGTCAGTGTGGTCACATCCAACCCAGTCCGGCCGGCCAGCAGATGCCACAGATGAGACGTACCGGTTCTCGTAGAGGTAGACTTGGCCATGGCCTGTAAAACATGGAGAAATGTTTTAAAGGATAACAACATGACCATCGTAGTCATGGCAGTAAATGTATTACTTAGTATCACTGTGAAAATCTTGAAAGTTAACTCACCTGCATATTTCTCCGCAACAAAAACAGTAGGAGCGACCAAAAACTGGTCTCCATACACCTGTGTGAACTGCTTCTGTATGGCCATTGGATCATCAGCGTTGTCATGGTAACTGTACACTTCACGAAGGGCAGCGATGATGTCGCCCTGCTTGGAAGTCTGTTAACAAAAAGGATTTTGCTGGGCTGATAATTGTTATAAGAATAAGAATAGTTGTCAACATTTATTGAAGAGATGGACTGCTCGGTATTGAGGAAAGAAAAAGGCAAAAGATAACAAGTACTTACAGGATAAAGCTTCTTCACAAGCATTTCTAAAAGGTAGATAAATTCCTCTTCTGACATTCCATTCCCGAAGTTTGGAATTGTCGCCAAAGGAATCTGAAATCCGTACTCGTCATCATTGGCGCCTAGAAGGTATTGTGCCACGTTTACTTCGCCCTTTTCGAGACGATCCTTGGGATGACTTGGCAGGTACGTCCCGTCAACCACGGGTAGAAACGGGAAGAGCACCCCCTGAGACATGAGGTCCATCTGCAGGCGTCCATGACTGGCAAGTAGATCATCAGACGACTTCTGTCTGAGGCAGGTCACCATGCTTGTTGTATCTTCGGTGTCACAGCCGAGGTCTTCTGCAAACATCGCCGCTCTCTCCAGTGGCTTCGGATTGATATCAAGGGTCTGACAGACCCCGCTCTGGGATATTGCGTGATGGAACAGACCCTTGCTGAGAGGAGACACCACGTGGTAACAGACACTTGCTCCACCAGCTGACTCGCCAAAGATCGTAACCCGGTCCAGATCTCCTCCGAAGTTTCTGATGTTTTCTTTGATCCATCGCATAGCCTGGACCTTTGGTAATCGGAGAGAATCAGGCACGTTAGTGGTACATTTCGGTTGCAAACTACGGATCAATATTGAGGAACATTGCTGTCAGTTAAACAGAGGGTGAAGCTAACCTGGTCCAGGAGGCCGAAGTTCCCAGGAGCGTTCTCATCCCCAGTGCTGAGGAAGCCCAGCGGCCCGAGGCGGTAGTTGATGGTCACGACCACCACGTCCTGATGAGCGGCCAGTGACGCGTAGGGCCACATCCCGCCTGCACCCGCGATCAGGCCACCCCCATGGATCCACAACAGAACCTGTAGGGAAAATGTGGGTAACTTGAGAATTACATCGTATTTTGTGATGCGTTCTTTTTCTTGACAAGAAGATGATTATTACATTAATGATTTCAACAAGTTTTCTAAGCACAGGATTGTAGGAACATTGGGCAGTATGCCGAAACGCACACACACGCACACACACACACACACACACACAGTGACACACATATACACACACAGTCACACACACACACACACACACACACACACACAGCGACACACACACAGTGACACACACATACACACACAGTGACACACATACAAAACATTATTCGCTGTCATGGTAGAGTCCGACTGTCTAGTTCGTTACCGGCAGAATTACGTCGTTTCGAAGTGACGGCGTTTCGATGTTTAAGGTTAGACAGTCTTCGTGAAAAGTGGCGCGATGATAGTGAACGGGAAACCCTTTCAATATTGCCTCGTCCTGAGGACAGTAGGGGCCCAGTTCAGTAGCATCCATCACTCCTTCCCATGGAGCAGCAGGCTGAGGGGCGCGGAACCGCAGGTCTCCGACAGGGGGCGCTGCGTACGGGATGCCCTTGAAGGTGTAGACAGGTTTGTCCGGCAGGTCGTTTGTGTACTGTACCGTTCCTCGCACCTTACCGCTGGCCGTGGTGACCACAAGAGACACATCGTCACTGAGATTAGCCGCTGACCAAAATTGAAAAGAATGGCGTAAGATGCACTTGCTATGTCATAATCTCATATCAGTGGATTTATGATTCATTTATTGAGGACTCTTTGGGTTCATACGTCACCGAGAATGACAGTTCAAAACAGAAATTTATCGATTCATCACATATCCTTCTACATGAATCAAAAGATATAATTCCAAATTCATAATTCAGAGAAAAAAATGTATTTTTAACATTCAATGTAAAATAATGAAAGAAAATACGATTGACATGGTGTATACAACGGTACTCTGATATCAGTAGGAAAAATATATATGTATAGCGTTATATTTAAAGAGATGGCTGTAATAGTTTGGTAGCGGATGAAGAAGTTACTATACAAGCAGAGGTTAGCCTGACAAAATAGCAATCCCGATTAAAGGACGCCAAAAACTAGGCGGTGGCTTCACTCTATTTCACACGGTGAGTAGAACTGAAGAGACGATGTTAATATGTAACTCAGGTTTCAACTAGTCTGTGTAACGCAAACTCTGCTATCCGGAGCTGGTAGGTTCATCCGAGGAGGTTAAAAATGGATTTTAGCCTCCTTGGTTCATCCAATGGGCGCGGCAATGTAGGACGGGCCTAAGAACTATAGCAAGGTTTCAACAAACATGACTTGAATCTAGACTTTACTTGTTGACCGCCGAAAAGAGGCACAAGACATCGTCACGGAAAAACTCGATAGAAAAGATAATATTTGCCAGATGATGCTATAAAAGGTATCTACGTGATCCTGACAAGTTGATCTATCACATACAGTGCATTTGAACTTTTAGATATTATGTTACGGTGAGATTTCAAGAGCTAAAGTTGGCCTTCAAACTGCCGTGAAATGCCTGATTTCGGCGACGATTTCGTACTGCATGGGGGTTTCTGGGCTACCGCTTTCCAGTATATCCAGTATACTTCCGGGTTGCAACAGAGAGGTCATACCAGAACGCGTAGCCGTGGAGCCCGCGTGTCCTGACTCAGTATCGTTGGAAGCAAGGAGGTTCAGCTGAGTTCAGAAATGGACTATTTACTTGATGTGGCCAAGGACTTGGTCCACACTGAGAATCTGCTGTCTGACGGTTAAACAAACAGACTTATTTCAAGGGAGTCTGCGGCCAGCACCTGACATACCAAGCAACTTTGCCCTAGCCTGATAACGTTTTTGCCAGTTTTAGAAAAAAGTTTCCTTAAAAGATTTCTTTTCGTACTGTCTTAATATACAAATAGAGAGCGCAATTCTTAGGTGTGTTATGGGCTTGACCTTCTTTTCTTTCAGAAAAAGGTTTCCTTAAAAGATTTCCCTTCGTAATCTGTTAGTATACAAAAAGAGAGCGCAATTCGTAAGTGTGTCATGTGTATGACGCACTTTTCTTTCAGAAAAATGTTTCCTTTAAAGATTTCTTTTCGTACTCTGTAATATACAAATAGAGAGCGCAATCCTTAAATGTGTCATGGGCATGACGCACTTTTCTTTCAGAAAAGTTTCCTTGATAGAATTCTCTTTGCTCTCTGTTAGCATACACTTAGAGAGCGCAATTCTTAAGTGTGTCATAGGCATGACGCACATTTCTTCCAGAAAAAGGAAAATGTTTTCTTAAAAGATTTCTTTTCGTTTTCTGATAGTATACACTTACAGAACGCAGTTGTTAGGTGTGTCAGGGCTTGACCTTTTTTTTCTTTCAGAAAAAGATTTCCTTAAAAGATTTCTTTTCGTACTCTGATACAAAAAGAGGGCGCAATTCTTAGGTATATCATGGGCACGACGCACTTTTATTTCAGAAAAAAAAGTTTCCTTAACAGATTTCTCTTCGTTTTCTGTTAGTATACACTTAGAGAGCGCAATTCTTAGGTGTATCATGGGCATGACGCACTTTTCTTTCAAAAAAAGTTTCCTTACAAGATTTCCTCTTCGTTCTCTGTTAGTCTACACTTAGAGAGCGCAATTCGTAAGTGTGTCATGGGTATGACGCACTTTTCTTTTAGACAAAAGTTTCCTTAAAAGATTTCTCTTCGTTTTCTGTTAGTATACACTTAGAGAGCGCAATTCTTAGGTGTATCATGGGCATGACGCACTTTTCTTTCAGGAAAAAAGTTTTTTTCTAACAGATTTCTCTTCGTTTTCTGTTAGTATACACTTAGAGAGCGCAATTCTTAGGTGTATCATGGGCATGACGTACTTTCTTTCCACAGGTACGAGCTCGATTTATCCACCAATCTTTCTCTTCGTTTTCTGTTAGTATACACTTAGAAAGCGCAATTCTTAAATGTGTCATGGCATGACGCACTTTTCTTTCATAAAAGAGGAAAGTTTCTTTCAAACATTTCTCTTCGTTCTCTGTTAGTATACACCTAGAGAGCGCAATTCTTAAGTATGTCATGGCATGACGCACTTTTCTTTCATAAAAGAGGAAACTTTCTTTCAAATATTTCTCTTCGTTCTCTGTTAGTATACACTTAGAAAGCGCAATTCTTAAATGTGTCATGGCATGACGCACTTTTCTTTCATAAAAGAGGAAACTTTCTTTCAAATATTTCTCTTCGTTCTCTGTTAGTATACACTTAGAGAGCGCAATTCTTAAGTGTGTCATGGAATGACGCACTTTTCTTTCATAAAGGAGAAAAGTTTCTTTAAAAGATTTTTTTCGTTTTCTCTTAGTATACACTTAGAGAGCGCAATTCTTAAGTGTGTCATGGCATGACGCACTTTTCTTTCATAAAAGAGGAAACTTTCTTTCAAATATTTCTCTTCGTTTTCTGTTAGTATACACTTAGAAAGCGCAATTCTTAAATGTGTCATGGCATGACGCACTTTTCTTTCATAAAAGAGAAAAGTTTCTTTCAAACATTTCTCTTCGTTCTCTGTTAGTATACACTTAGAGAGCGCAATTCTTAAGTGTGTCATGGCATGACGCACTTTTCTTTCATAAAAGAGGAAACTTTCAAATATTTCTCTTCGTTCTCTGTTAGTATACACTTAGAGAGCGCAATTCTTAAGTGTGTCATGGCATGACGCACTTTTCTTTCATAAAAGTAAAAGGTTTCTTTCAAATATTTCTCTTCGTTCTCTGATAGTATACACTTAGAGAGCGCAATTCTTAAGTGTGTCATGGCATGACGCACTTTTCTTTCATAAAAGAGAAAAGTTTCTTTCAAACATTTCTCTTCGTTCTCTGTTAGTATACAATTAGAGAGCGCAATTCTTAAGTGTGTCATGGCATGACGCACCTTTCTTGCATAAAGGAGAAAAGTTTCTTTAAAAGATTTCTTTTCGTTTTCTCTTAGTATACGCTTAGAGGGCGCAATTCTTAAGTGTGTCATGGCATGACGCACTTTTCTTTCAGAAAAGAGAAAGATTTCCTCTTCGTTCTCTGTTAGTATACACTTAGAGAGCGCAATTCTTAAGTGTGTCATGGCATGACGCACTTTTCTTTGATAAAAGGAAAAAAGTTTCTTTCCAATATTTCTCTTCGTTCTCTGTTAGTATCGCTTAGAGAGCGCAATTCTTACGTGTGTCATGGCATGACGCACTTTTCTTTCATAAAAGAGAAGGATTTCCTTAAACTATTTCTCTTCGTTCTCTGTTAGTATACATTTCGAGAGCGCAATTCTTAAATGTGTCATGGGCATGACGCACTTTTCTTTTAGAAAAAGGTTTCATTAAAAGATTTCTTTTCGTACTCTGTTAATATACAAATAGAGAGTGTAGTTCGTAGGTGTGTCATGGGAATGACGCACTTATCTTTCAGAAAAAGATTTCCTTAAAAGATTTCTCGTCGTTCTCTCACGGTTAGTATACACTTACAGAACGCAGTTCTTAGGTTAGTCAGGGGCTTGACAATCTTTTGTTTTAGAAAAAGGCTTCCTTTTTAAGTTTTCTTCTTTAGTATGTAAGTTTACACCTCAGTTAGTTACTATACACTTTAAAGGCGCAGTTCTCAAGTGTGTCTTTGGCTGGTTTGTCATCCTCAGTTAGGTTGCGTATACACTTTGAAATGAGCTGTCCGATAGGCCAGTTTGACATAGTTTTTTATCTCCCACACAACTAGTCGAGCAAAGGCAACCGTAAACTTTTTACTAGTACGTATAATCTAACTTCCAGTCATCTAGTGTCTATTTGTTTCTCAATAGCGCATTATTTCAACATTTAGCCTTACCTTGCCCGTAGAATAATTCATGACACAAAAACTTCTATCTGTACCAAATGGCCGGTCTGCATAACGTACAATTTATTGTTACTTCGAATTCCATAGAAGTGTACAGCCGTAGTGTAGATGCCTTTGGTTTGGAAGGAGTAACTGTTCAAGTTACCTCATGTAACCAAGGACGTTATATATTGATGTAAACCGCTCCTCATTAACCGCTCCTTGCTCTCTTTGTTCAGGGACTGAACGTATACAGCATACTTGAGGGTAACCGTACGGCTATATCAACAGGAAACTAATATAGTTATATATAACTTTATTGCACAACAATTGTACGAGGTACAAAGTATGGCATCTACATAACTACAGTGCTATAACTTAACTTAGGGCTTATCTAACTAATACAGGAGTTGTAGTATGGGATAAGTTTCTTACAATCATTGGAGGCTTTTACAATCATTTGGGGAATTTCTAATGTCAAATCCTTCTTTGATATATTTTCCTATATCTGCCATGCAGGGATTGTCACATGTCATTATGTATCTGAATTTGCACTTCAGGTCCATTTGGATAAATCCTTGTGTACAAAATGACAGCCTTCTGTATAGAGAATTGCGTATATCGGAATATTTGGGACATACAACCATAAAGTGATATTCGTCTTCGATTAGCTCTGGACAGAATGGACAAACCCTCTGGTCAATAGGGATTTTTTGGAATCTTCCGATTTCTATATTTAATTTGTGACAGCCAATTCTGAGTTGTGTGATTGCCCTACGAACGCCAAGGCTCTTTATGGTTGAAATGTAATTTTCTTGCTTGTAATGCTTGTTCAATGTAGAAAGAGATGAGAGTTTGGAATTGTTTCGAATAGAGGAATGCCAATTTTGCACGTATATATCTTGTAAACGTTGTCGTAACTGAGTGGTGATTGTGTCTATGTGGTATGACCTCGGGTTCAGCCATATGTGTCCAAAGCCTTGGTAGTTGAGGATATTTTTTACGTGGACAATCCAATCATGTTCTCCGAATGAAACAGTATTGTATGCCTCACGAAGAAGGGCATCTTCGGGCAGATTAACTAAACGATGCCAATATTTCACAAGTTGCATTTCTGCATCAATCCTAGCTGGGAAAGTTCCCAATTCTCCCCTGACACCATCGTTTGAGGCTTTGGCATGAATGCCTAACAGAAATTTTTGGAAGCGCATGTCAATGATGTCAAATTCTGGAATTTGTTGATTTGAGTCTAGGTTTATAATTTGGAAACCGTTATCTCGTAAAATATGGCTATTGGCATGACGCAATAGTATTTCTTTATCTGTATTTCTTTCCAAACATACAACATAAGTAGTATTCAAAGCAGAAGAGGTGGTTTTTCGAATGGTAGCTGGAAAGTTATCTTGAATATTAAGTTTTTTAAGTAAGGTAGAAAAAACCTTTGAGGAAGGTTCGCAGATGTTATTGGTATGTGATACAATGATTCTTATACTTTTGGAAAAACGGTCAAAGCAAGTGATTTCTGAACAGTACATAAAGATGGGTTTTACAAATTTGTCAAATAGATTTTTTCCGAGATTGATTGAAATGTCCTTGTTAGAGAGTAAAAGAGCCTTGAGCTTGAAAAGTGCTCTCATTGCTTTGGTTTTCAAATATTTCCTGGCGGTTTTGAATTTTCCGGAGAATGTGAAAGGAATGCCGAGGTATGTATAGCTGTCAGTGATTTCTATATTTTTGCCATAAATATGGAATTGGTCTTTGTTATTCTTGCTAGAACCTTTGCCAAAAACAACTACCTTGGTTTTTGAAACATTGACAGATAGCTTCCATTTCTTACAATAGTTTTCTAGGCAGTCAATACAATGCTGTAGCCCTTGTTTTGACGATGAAATCAGAGCGAGATCGTCTGCCCAGGATAAGCAGTTTAGAGATTTTGAGGTTAGGACTGCAGGGTCACATTTTGTGGGGTCAAAGCACTCAGATATATCATTGATGAATAAATTAAATAATAAAGGACTAAGATTACATCCCTGCCGTACTCCGCATACGGAAGGAAAGGAGTTTGATAATCCATTATCTAATCTAACTGCATAATTCACATCATTGTACATGGATTTTATAATATTAAAGAAATTACCTCCGATACCACATTTATGCAACTTATAGAATAGCCCATCTCGCCAAACACTGTCAAATGCCTTCCTCATGTCAACAAAGCATACGAATAGTTTTCCGCCTTTTTTCTTGGTGTATTTGTCTATTAGAGATTTTAAGATAAAAACATTGTCGGAGGTTCTACATCTTTTCCGGAACCCAAACTGTGTGTCATCTAGAAGTTTGTTTCTTTCTGCAAAGTTTTGTAACCTGTTGTTTAGAATGAGTGTGAATAATTTGGATAGACAACTAGAAATCGCTATTCCTCGATAGTTGTCTGCATTACTTTTATCACCTGATTTATGTATTGGCGTAAGAATACTTGTATTCCAGTTGGAAGGAAAGGTGCCTTTATCAAGTATAGTATTGAAAAGACTCACTAAAGGTTGACATAGATGTTTTGCACCATACTTTAACATTTCATTTGAGATTGAGTCGATACCGGAAGCTTTTCCCGTTTTTAATAATTTTAAACCATTTAAGACTTCCACTGGAGTGAATGGGAAATCTAAGGGATTTGGGGTATGATCATCTAACTGATTAAGGTATTCAGTGACCGTTTTTTCGAAGACAGTATCAAAGCTGCTGTCATTTATCAAATTATTTAAACTTGTAAAGTGGTGTATCCATTCTTCAGATGTTATATTGGGATCGCAAGTATTTTTGTTGTGTTTTCCACTGATTTCTTTGTCCAAATATTTTAAAAGTGACCAAAATTCCTTTGGATTGTTTTTGTTGAATTCTTCCAATTTTGCTAGAAGGTCGGAATTGTACTTCTGTTTACGCTGTTTGATGAGTTTCTTGTAATCACGCAAAGCTGTGAAATATTTGCTTCTAATTTCTTTTAGCCAGGGTTCTTTTTTCAATGCCAGTGACAGTCTTTTTAAACGTTGGCGTGAAGACCAGCAGCATTGATCAAACCAAACTTTGTTTTTCTTACCGCTTTGTGCGGGTTTCTTTGTTTGTTTATTTGGCTTTGTTTTCAGTGACTTCTTTGCTACATCTAGCAATAACTCTGTAAAGTTTGTAACAGATTTTTCAGTCGAACAGAATGATGTTTGGCAGAAGTTTTGAAATTTTGAAATTGTATCTCTACTATCTAAAATACTTTGATATATTGATTTTGATTCATCTGTCCAAATGAATGCGGTTGGTTTGGGTTTTATCTGGTTAGTTGCTTTTTGAAAATGAGCGGAGTAATTTGTTGACAATGAGAAGGAAACATGACAATGATCAGAAAATTCGGAGATTGGGCTAACATTTACATATTGTACATCGGATAATAGAGAATTGCGCACAATACAATAATCGACAACACTAGAACCGTTGTAATGATAACAGGTAAAATCGCCTTTTAGGTCCCCCGCGAATCTACCATTTAGAATAGTTAAATCGGCTGCTGAACACAAATCTATCAATGTTTTACCGTAGTTGTTAACTTTGATATCTCTGTTCTGTCTGTTTTTGGTGAAACAGAGACCGTCTGTTATAGGATTGTCAAAGGTGAAAGTGTCAAAATGATTTTCTATCAACTGGCCAGTTCTTGCATTTAAATCGCCTAACACGACGATATCTCCTAAATTAGAGTATTTACATATGTCATTAGAGAGTAGTTCAAAGGGAGATTCATTAGACGATTTAGAAGATGATTCGGGGGGGATATAGGCATTACATAAATATAAGTCATTTTCTAAGCCAAAAAATTGCTTGTCAAACTTGCACCAAACAGTATCTACCGTACTACTAACTAATTTGGAAATCCCTCTCCTGTACAAACTTTTAAAAATAACTGCTACCCCACCTGAATTCCGTTTAGCCCCTTTACTTCTAATTCTACTGCTAGTGAAAAAACTATAACCTGGTATGTCTAAATCTACATAACTGTCTAGCCAGGTCTCTTGAACACAAATGATGTCGCTATTTTCTACATATGAAAGAAATTCGTCATCTTTGAATTTCTTGCAACAGCTTCCCTGGATATTCCAAGAAGAAAATACTAGTGCAGATGTTTTTGGCATCCTCCGTATTTGAATAGGAGTACACAATATCTACATGGGATCGGTATTATGACATATGCATACGAAATAGTTGTAAAAAAAGGAGAATAAACTCCTCTAGAATTGAGAGTGAACATAGTATGAAGATAAGGAATAACTTTACCTCTACGGCTTTACATGTCTGTGAAGGATGGTATCAAAGTTCATTTAAGGTCCCAGAAATCAAGATGTGAGAATGTCCCATGCTTTACGGTTATATTACGGCTGGATACCAGGCTAACAGGAAACCGCTGGTTGAGGTTGCTAAAATCATGCTCAGATCGCCCACTGCCGTATTTCTGCCAGTGTGACCCGGAAACAGTCGAGCCTCGCCCTATATATCGGACACCTCGAAACCCCCATATGGTGCGTATTTTGGCTTGCTAGCAATGGCGAAACCCATAGGAAATCCTGGGAAAATCGGTCAACTTTAACTCGATGAATCTCCTTCCTCTCATATGAATATTTCGTCTAATGAACTGCAGTCGCTTGGCCATCTTGTCCTTATTTGTACAACACCTTATTTTGCCTGATTGGACAGATTGCGGCTGAACTATCAAGTTTTTCCGTGACGATGTCTTGTGCCTCTTTTCGGCGGTCAACATTACTCACATGCTGCACCCAGACACATTGCGATAAAAGCCAACAGGTACATCACTGAAGCTGAACTCATCTGACTGTGGTCCTCTTCAGTAGAAAACAGTTTTGACACTTTCTTGTTACATAGTATGTTGAAACAGTGTGCTACATGCCGTGGGAATACCGGTAGTCGATGAAGGGGATCGGAGGGAACTCATTTCCGGATCTGCGCATTCTCCTTTTGCAAATTTCCCATAATTCGCTACGCCAGGGTTCCGGATTTGGATGTTGCCACCGTTGGCCAGGGTGCGAAACCAGAGTAACCAGCTAAAACCTTCAGTACGAGGGCGGCAAAGCATATGAACTAATGGGGGTAGATTAACTATTTGCTGTGCGGATTGTAAACAGTAAAAGTCAGGACGAAGTAAAGCTCAATGGCATATCTCTTAATTGACGACTACACTAGGCATCATTACTCAAATGAGTGCCGAATCAACGTAGATAGATATTTATGATCATTATAGTCATGACGCACAACACGCAAAACAAAGATGCATGACTCTTCAAAAAGGCATACATGTATTTGCATCTGATTATGGACTCCACCCGTGACCAATCAGAACTTGTGTAGGGTTTTGTGACCGTACTTCTTTACTTGATTTCTGTAAGTTAAAACAGTCAGCTATTGATGCCGTTATCTATGTTTCTATGCACCTTTCAAAATTAATATTAATATGCCATCGATTGATTCCCTTCAATATGTGAACTACATTGTAGTCGGAAAAATTACACTGGCGCTTCCCAAGAGAGGAAGAGGAGCGCCAGTGACGAAACCAAATATGATCATATGATTTGGGATTTTAAAACCCAAGAAATATATTTTGTAACTTGCGCTGGTTAGTCAATAAAATGATTAGGACGTGCATGTTGTATTCTTGACATAAACGACATAAACCAAGGGGGAATGATTTCTAGGTCACACCGGCTTACCTACTGTATCAAGAAAAAGTCCAATATGTTCCCCATATTACTGGGTCGGCTTGCGTATAACTCTTATACTTACGCTTGTGAATTTAGCCTTTATTCGCTCTTTACATGCATTTACATGGCTTTCTGTCAATCGTGTTTCTGTCATACTTAAAAATCCATAAAAAATCATATCTTTCCCACAACATCTTACATATCAGAGGACCATCCACACAAAATAAGAGAGAGGTTGATCAATAAACGACTCCAGTTACCTTTCCGTAAATCACGAGGTTCATCTTTTCCATGTAAACCAACATTATGCTATTAATGTATCTATCTATCAAATTGTTCCTGTCACAGTATTCACATATAGTATTTGCATTAATCGCTTCAATCAAAGAATTTAAACAACACGTGTATTATCGTTTCAGTTTTTAAAAGACTTTCCCCTTCAGAGTACGTGGTTTCCCTTATCTTATAAAACCTTGTTATTGTCAGCAATGAATTATTGCCATATTGATAATAAAAGGGATACAAACGTCTGAATTCTCATAATCTGTGTAATGAAATATTGTGCGTATCAGAAACTTGATATACCTGATAGTCATAGATAACTTAACAATTTTGACACGTCTGTTGTGTCTATAAGATTACATGACTCAAACGTTCATGATAAGGACGTCGTTGTCAGGAATTTCCACTTATGCTGATGAGAAGCAAATATCCTTAGCTTTTAAGAATTATAACTTAGAAGAAGATGCTAGCTTGGGGATGACGTCATTCCACAGAGCCATCCTGTCAGGATGAAGCCCTACGTCACTAGATGACGTCAGGTCCAGCTTCATGTAGGCGGGGTTGTCAGGTGTGTACTGGGGCCACTCTGGTACCGTGGGGCTGTCAGCTGGGCCGCCGGTACGGTCAGACGGGTTCCTAAAAAAACAACGACCAAGAGAATGTGAAAAGCATGGCAAAAATGCAAATATTATTCACCTTGAAAGATCGTCATCGGAGATAAGAGTGTGAACAGCACAAGACTTACCCGGTGCGCGCGAAGTTTGCCCAGTAAGCCATCATATCCAAACTGGCCTTCTTGTCGTCTGCAGAAAATCGCAGCAAACGTCCGGAGGTCATAGGCACATTTAAAAAGGCCACGCCCGACATGACGAACAGCTCGTCTCCATGGTCACACCCCACCCAGTCCGGCCGGCCAGCGGAGAACCGTGACGGCGTGTAGTGGTTCTCATACAGGTACACTTTCTGTCCACAGGCTGGAAATGGGAAAGGCGTGTTTAGAGCTATGTAGGCTAAATTCACAAGAGCAATTGAAGGAATTCTTGGTAAGTGGACCAAGCCATGGCAACACTTTGGAATCTTCAGTCTTGTTCAGCATGACGTTCAATATGAAAACCGAGAAAGCACGTAACTGGAAGTCTGGTGTCGGTTTCAATGAAACATTGTACAACGTAACGTTCACTCACCCGAGTGTTTGTCCGCGACGAGAACCGTAGGAGCCACGAAGACGTGGTCACCGCAGGCGTGGGTAAACTGGTACTGTATGGACATCGGGTCATCTCCGCTAAAGCAGCCCCGGTACAGCTTACGGATTTCTGCTACAATGTTGTTCTGGTTGGAACCCTGGAGTTGTCATTGGAGAAAGGATGCTATGTGAGTGCCTTGTAGTCGTTATTGTCGACTGGACCATACAAGCGCTCCCTTGTTTCACGTTTCTTTCTGGTGGAGCTCTTTCAAAATAAGCAACACAATTCACACATATGTTTAAAGAATTATGAATGAACATTATACATTTGTATATGCTTAAGGTTACCGGGTAAAGTGCGCCAGTCATCCTCTTCATCCTGCTGAGATACTTGTCCTCGGTCATTCCCCGGCCATAGCCCAGAATCATCGTCAGGGGAAGCAGGAACCCGTACTCGTGGTTGTTCACGCCTAGAAGGTAGTCCACGGCGTTTGCTCGGCCCGTATCGAAGAGAACAGTCGGTTCCGCGGGAAGAAAGTGTCCGTCAACCGCAGGGGAGAACGGCTGGGATGGCACTGATGCTCCCTGACGGGCAAGCTTCTTCATCACTTCTAGAGTACCGGAGTTAAGTTCATCCGCTGACTTCTGCCTGAGGCAGGCCACCATGTTTGCGGTATCCCTTGTGTCGCAGCCCAGTTCCTCTGCCAGCATCACAGCTCTCTCTAGAGGCTTAGGGAAGGTGCCACAGGTCTGACACACCCCGCTCTGAGAGATGGCCCGCTGGAACAGACCCTTACTGAGAGGAGACACCACGTGGTAACAGACACTTGCTCCACCAGCTGACTCGCCGAAGATCGTAACCCGGTCCGGATCTCCTCCGAAGTTCCTGATGTTCTCTTGGACCCATCGCATCGCCTGGATCTATATGTTAGATAAAAACAGCTTATCTTGAGCTCAATTGTAAGTTTTGACTTTCAGTATGGCTGCTGAATTCAGTTGGAGATAGATAGGCATGATTGCTCTGTGTAATCAGCGGATTGATCTCTGAAACTAGCAGACAATGTTTGAATAAACGTGATTGTTTCTTAGTAGTTTAAAGCCCGACATTAACCTGGTCCAGGAAGCCAAAGTTGCCAGGGGCGTTCTGGTCCCCAGTGCTGAAGAAGCCCAGCACGCCCAGACGATAGTTGAAGGTGACGACGACCACTTGTTGGTGGGCTGCCAGGGACGTGTAGGGGAGGAAATACCCGGAACCAGTATACAGCCCTCCTCCGTGGATCCACAGTAGTACCTGCACCAAAACACAAAGCATTATATCATTCTATGTTTAATCACAATGCAAAGGTTAAAAAGATGACAAAGCTTTATGTGCTGACACCTGTGCAAAACGAAAGTACTAGACTGTTGTATTCTACAATTATTGTGATAGCAGACAAAATGCTCTTTGATATCTACCGGTAGCCCAGCGTCCTTGGCAATCGTCGGTGTTTCGACGTTCAGGGACAGACAGTCTTCGTCCAAGTTGTAATGTTCTTGTTTCACTACCATGCTGTTAAGAAAGGTTGTGTCTTGAGGACAGTAGGGGCCCAGTTCAGTAGCATCCCTGACACCTTCCCATGGAGCAGCAGACTGAGGGGCGCGGAACCGCAGGTCTCCGACAGGGGGCGCTGCGTACGGGATGCCCTTGAAGGTGTAGATAGGTTTGTCCGGCAGGTCGTTTGTGTACTGCACCGTTCCTCGCACCTTGCCGCTGGCCGTGGATACAATAGGAACCACCATGGTCGCTACTGCTGGGGACGGCGGAATTTTTTACAGTTTACACATCGCATTTGTAACAAGCCACATCAAAAATCTTTTATATATACACAATCATGTACTATCGTTATTCTCGTGCAGAATATGACAAGTATCCAGAAAACATAAGTACAGGGACAATGTTCCGCACACAAGGTTTCCCCACACAACGGTCATCCTAGTTAATCTCCAAGCAGATCCTACGGTAGTATACTATTTATATGTTTATTTATTGAAATTACAGATAATGCAATACATGTAGATGTACATGGCAAACCCAGGCAGCTTAGCTGATATTGGGTGCTAGGTAGGATCAAAGATCAAAGGCTGGCAAAGGAGTATAGCCGACCTACGAGTGTGCATTTATATCCGATGCACACTCCTAGTCCTAATACTGAGTTCTTTGCCAGCTTCCCATACTACCTTATGCTACTACCTTGGGGTATCTGCTTGGAGACTGATCATGGCATGGATCATCCTGTGAAACGTACTCACCCTCGACACCTAACAGTTCAAGTGGAGAAACTGTGAAACAGTCGTTTGTGTCTATCAATTCCAAAGGTCATCGCGGTCTACCATGTCTACCTGGACTATGACCAGCAGTGTTTTGACAAGCAAAAGTGTGTACAAAGTTCAAGAGGTCATTGGACCATTCTATTTGACAGTAGGTGGAATCGAAATTTTCGTAGTCTTGCCCGAGTCCTTCTATGAGGGTCTGCATGGGGGGTCCTGACAACGCTTTACGCTAAATTCAGGACGGTCGACAACGTTTTACGTTAAATTCCGAAGGCCGGCAACGTTTTACGCTAAATTCAGAAAGGCCGGCAAGGTTTACGTTAAATTCTGGAACACTCGACAGGGGCGGGGGCATGCTCCGCTGGGAAGATTTTGAAATTTTGACTCTCTGAAACACTATTTCCTGCATTTTGAGGGGAAATTTTTGCTGGTAGACAAAGCCAAAGTAAATGGCATATCTAATCAAAGATTCCTAGGGGCTCAGTGTAAGCCACCCAACAGATTTTGACCATGTCGAGCGCCGTAGGGGCGAGGCGTCGCAAGAGAAGTCCGGGAAAATGACCCCCTGAAACACGATTTCCTACTTTTTTCTGGCTATTATATAAAGCTAAGTTAAATGAAATTTCTATCAGCAAAAAAGGGTGTTTGCGGTTGACACGTCACATCTCGCAACATCATTTTCAGAATTTCGAGCGCCGAAGGCGTGAGGCGGCGCAAGGGAGGACCATGAAAATTTTGAAATCTTGACCCTCTAAAATGATATTTCCTGCATTTTGATGGGCAAATTTTGTTCGCAGACTAAGCTAACTTCAATGACATTCTATTAGCAAAAAGGTTTTCGAGGGCGAGGCCACCCAAACAATTTTTACCATGTCAATTGACCGAAGGTGAAAAGAGTCGGTCCGGCAAAATTTTGAAATCTTGATCCTTCAGTTTGAAACGCAATTTCCTTTGTTTTGAGGGGCTAAAATTTACTGGTAGACTACGCTTCGACTTACGAAATTTGGGAGGCCAGACTACGATTTACGGGTAATTTTTAGGCTTGATTACGTTTTACGTAAAATTTTTTGACTAGATTACGCTTTACGTGAAATGCACTGGCTACGCTTTACGGTAAAGTTTCCATCCCCACTACGAATTACGTGAAATAAAAAAGCTTCCCTACGAATTACGGGAAATTAAAAGGCCTGCCTACGCCTTACGCAAAAGAGCATGCAGACCCTCTTCTATCTTCGCGAATTCAGGTCTGCTTCTTGGCTGGTATACCGAGGCGAGGGATTGTGCAGCAGTAAATGAAAATAGTCCTGGACCACATACGTTAGGCGACTCTTAGTACGAGTTCCTTGGCGTTATTTTATATACCTGTAATATCATGCTATGCACAACATCACAACATACTAGTTAGTATAACATCACTATATGGCAGTATATGGCGCTACAAGTGTAAAACGTATATTAACAAGTATAAAACAAACATAATTAACTCTTAAAAATTGGCAGAACTGCCAAGGACGTATCCGAGAGTTCATTGACCGGCATAATTATCGAACATTTAAAGTTTTCCAGGCGTGAAATCGTTCCACTGACACAGCCAGGTACAGGCCTTAGGGGCTTACTGCAGAAAGCGTGGCTTAACAGCTGTACAATGGTAAATGTTCGCGGTGCTTTTATGTTCGTGTTTTTCGCAGTAGCCTCTTCATTTAAAAACACAGCGAACATTTCTCCTTTAAACTAAAGCGTACATATCCACTGCGGAACAAAACTACTAGTACTGTACCACGAAAACTCCATTTTCCCCTAACGTGAAATTAGATCCGGATCCCCGCAAATAACTCCCTCTTTATAGTATCTGAATTTGGCAGTGGCGTCACTTACTTAGTTACTAGTATTTAGGTCTGCTCTACTATATATCTCTACTATCACTATATACTTTATATAAGCAGGATTTTAAAACAACTATAACGTATTACATTACCCAATTGTTTTGTGCCGTCATTTTTCTTGGGTAACTTTCTTCCTCTTCTTCAAACTCATGACGAGGAAGTTTGAGTGCAACTGTATATATCCTCGGGCGCGTTTTGCTGGCAACACGACAGAGACCTTTTCAAGGAAAGGGGTTCTCTTTCGACTAATCACACCCTCGAAGAAATCATTAGAGACGAAAAGCTACCTGGTAGAAACTTAGTCATAAATCCTACCCGGAACTTTGAGTCATTCTTGCCAGATATAACACTTCAACTATCTACTTGCCCACATATAATATTGAAGGAAGGAGACAACAACGACAATGGTAAGTACAGTTCCTGTTTTTCTGAAGGCGGGTGTTTTGCGGTTTCTTTGTATGTTATCGGATTTAGAGATTAATATGATATCAGACACTAGTATTGGTCACTTCCCTCAGTGCATAAACCCGAAAATCTGTCATTTAAGTCCACAACAACTAAGTGCGGGAACCCCCTGGCCTGCGCTAGTTTTTCACCACCTTGTCTATCCGCGGCCTATTTCTCACGTGTCCTAAGTTTATAACCCTAGTTTGTAGTCGGTTTAAAAACTATTGGCCAACATGTTTTAGGTGAGAGGGGTCGTAATCTTGCTCGTGGTCGCTTCATTCGTCGACCACCTGCGACCAACACAAGGGAAATCCCTACTTCCTCGTGTTGACAAGCAAGGCGATACTACTGGACTTCTGTCAGCACTGGGAACGATACGCCGCCGGCATGGTCTGAGAAAACAGGGGGACAGACCGGTGCTCGTCTCGGCTCTGGGCCCTTCCCCCGTCCACCCTCCCCGCCACCACGACCGGTACCTCTCCCAGCCACCCGTACCTGTCGACAACCCGGGCATCGAGCGGTCCATGTGCAAGTGGAGGTAACGGACATTTCTATGCTAGAATATAATATAAGTATGTCTGTGACGAACCCGTGCTAAATACTGAACTTCACGGCACATAGGGATCTCAATATCAAGACAACGCGCTTGACATTCGTTCATGATCAATGTTGAAACCTTGAGGCTTTAAGTTACTAAACAGCACACAGTGCCGTTGCATGACGTAAAGTATTCAAACACTAAAACACTACTAGACTTGTAGTTGTCGTCTTTTTCTAGTGCAATATGTCTAAATATCTACAGTAGTTTTTAAAAACATTTATTAAGTGTAATTATGCCAATAGATGTATAAAAAACGTACAATTCAGCTAATTGGCTGCAAAATGTTTTATTGAAAGGCAATAAACCGCATTAATTCATTCATTCAAATCTGACACAGGTACACCGTACAAGTACTATGTATGCTTGTGTACATTTTCATCGGCCAACGTTGTGTTTCATGATTTAATAGGTATGAAGACAACGTTGAGCCGAACCGTTTCCCGTCGACGCTGAAGGTGGCCGTGAAGGAGTACACGGGTTCCCGGTGCCGCGACCCCGCCACGGGGGCGCCTCGGGCCGACCTCGCCTGCCTCCCGATAGACTACGAGCTGAACGTCCTGCGGAAAAACAGCGAGGGCGAGTGGCAAGAGTCGTACGAGTTCGTCACTATCGGCTTCACGTGTGCCGGATCGGAGCCTCGCTAGTGTTTGTACTAGTGGCGTCTATCCATCACGGATCTTCATTTCATATATCATTCTTTTTCAAATCTCTCTTAACCATTTTGCTTTAATGAAAAGTGTAACCTTAAAGTAGAAATTATCAAAATTAGTTCTTCCTAATTCTTTCAGTTTCAGTTTCAGTTCAGTTTATTTATTTATCCAGGAAAATACATCGCCTATTGGCGTTTTTCAATACCTCCTGGGGGGCCGGGAGACCCCAACATAAAATAACACAAAATCACAACAACTGAATCAAAATTGAAATCAAAGGTCAAACTTAAATAACTAAACGTCAGGTGTCAACTATTTACAATACAAATAACTCAGGATAACTTAATATAATGATGGTAGTAATAATAACAATAATAACACATTCAGGCAGTGGATCAGCTTAAAATCAATTTTCAATCATCAATTCTTTCGTCTTGTTCCAAAGTCTGCAACTGTAACGCCCCCTGCAGTTTCAAAGAAAGCCGCTAGAGGGCCCAAACATAAATCCCTTCTTTCTGAGCAAAAGAGACACAAGTATCTACCACCTACAAATTATGACCATAGCCTGTCCAGAACATGAATTTGCAGATCATGTGCAGTACCAAAGCAAGTCTCCAGAGGGTCCAAAATCTAATAACTTCTTTGTTTGCCACATATTTTCACAACAATCCATCCATAGGTTCTTGAGCTATGCTGTTCATCAATATGGTATGTGACTGTAATGCTACTATAATTTCAACCATTAAGTTAAAACCACTATAAACATAGCATGAAAGTTCATCTGTGTTGGTAAATGACATTGTGGAAAAAAACTTGGTGTTGGTTACGTAAAGTTTAGTTTTTTTCACAACACCACTAAAACACTTCACATTCTCCCAACAGGGCAATTAAATCACTGCAGACTTAGTTTATAGGACAGTATTTTTATTTCTTCAATTCATCAGTTTTACATGAGTTCATTGCTCTGAAATGAAGTAGACCTTGTGAAATGTTTTTCAGTGACTAAACCAAATCAATAAGATAGCCAATAACAAACAATTCCCAAATGGTATGTTATTGAGAACTTTCCTGGAACGTAGTGGATTATAGTTACCACCATTCTACAATGTGTTAAATGCTTTACTCTTATTCTGCCCTTATTATAATTCATAATATAGTCATAATGATTATGATTAAAATTCATTCTTATTATATAAAACAATTTTTAAAGTATATACAATGTGTCAAATCCCGCTTTGTGTCCATCATAATTCATAATATAATAGGATTTTTGACATTTCCTCCTTTTTAAAAAAAAAAAAAACTATGAATATATCAATTTGAGCAGACCTGCCCTTTGGCATAGCCTGTACAGTCAAATACATGTTCATGGAAATTGTTGTATGCAATAGTAAGAGGTTAAAAATAGATGTATTCGATCCATTAAAATCTTTGATGTTGCTTCAAAACACTAACTCAACTTCCTGAACATCACATCTTGGAAGATGCTGCGAGCTTGGGGATGACGTCATTCCACAGTCTCATCTTCTCAGGCTTTAGCCCTACGTCACTAGATGAAGTCACATCCAGCTTCATGTAGGCGGGGTTGTCAGGTGTGTACTGGGGCCACTCTGGTACCATGGGGCTGTCAGCCGGGCCGCCGGTACGGTCTGACGGGTTCCTGGGGTAGAGAAAAATGCTGAATAAGTACATTTTCATCCTGCAGGGATGACAGTCCAGAGTGCTGCAGTAAAAAAGGAGGACTAGAGATAAGGGCAAATTGAAAATGATTTTTTTTTGTGTCTTTTAAAAATGCTGGAATGATGATCGAGTGTAAGACAAATACTTTTTCATTTATTTGTTCCTGTTTTATTATGCTTGTGTGTCCCATCTCAGTAGCTTCCTGGCACTACTATAAAGTAGGGCTCTGCAATACATGCATTACATACGACAAAAAGAAGCAACAATAATATATATGTATAAACACGCACAAAACTAGACAGAACATTATTCATATTCATAGTCCATATTCCAATCAAGTCTTCAGGTAAGGTCAGCAGTCCGTGGTAGTCTTTGACATATGTTTGAATGATGATATCAGTAGTAGCTATTTTTATAATCTGTAGTGGCACATTCAAGCAACAGGTGCCTCAATGACCAAAGTTATGCCTTCACATTCTAGGTACTACAAGTATTTGTGGCAGTTGCATATAAACACTTACCCAGTTCTAGCAAAGTTAGCCCAGTAAGCCATCATGCTCAGACTGGTCCTCTTGTCATCAGAGCAGAACGGCAGCAGAGCACCAACTTTCAGAGGCACATCCAGGAAGGCCGCACCAGACACCATCATGGCCTCATCTGAATGGTCGCACCCCACCCAGTCAGGCCGAATGGCCGCGGCACTGGAGGGTGCGTACTGGTTCTCATACAGGTACACTCTTTGTCCAGCAGCTGAAAAAGAATTTTGTCATACTGTAAATGCAGAAATGTTTGCGGTGGTTTTATGTTTGCGGTTTTTGCAGGGCAGTCTTACCAAAAAACTTAAAACCACCACCAACATTTTTCCATTACAGTATGTGACTACAGTGTATGGCACTACCGCAAACTCACCGCAAACACTCCAATTTCCCGCTAACACGAAATTAAATCCCTGCGAACTTAAACACATTTACAGTACTTTGAATGCATCCTCTGTGCCAAGGAGATTGAAAAGAGGAAAGGCCAACCTCCTTGTCTGTACTAATGAGACACCACAAAGTCTGATTTCCCAAAAGAATATATAGAAATGAGAGTTTATTTTGTCATTCTAGTAATGGACTCACCGGCATGTTTGCTTGCAACGAGAACAGTCGGGGCAACAAACATCTGATCTCCAAAGGCATGGGTGAACTGGTACTCCAAGGCATGTGGGTCGTCTGGGTTGTACTCTTCTCTGTACACCCTGCGTATGGCTGCTGCTATGTTGTTCAGGTTGGACTTCTGTTGGGAATAAACGTAACCATTCAATCTAACTGACATCTACAAAGCAATAACACAAGCTTAGGTTGTGATGAAAAAATATATGAAAACACAGGTGCTAAACTCACCGGATAAACTGCATTCATCCTCTTCTTCATCCTGAGAAGAAACCTGTCTTCCGTTATTCCTCTTCCAAAACCTCGGATGTACTGAGAGGGGAGTTGAAAGCCATACTCGTGATTGCCCACGCCCAGAAGATAGTCCACAGTGTGTGCCCTCTTGAGATCAAATATGTCAGACGGGTGTGCTGCAAGAAATCTTCCATCAACTACAGGCCCAAAAGCAAGAAGTTCTCCCTTGGCACCTAGCTTCATCAAGAGACGTTGGCTACAGGCTACAATTTGGTCTACTGGCTTCTCTCTAAGGCCTGCCACCATGCTGGCCGTATCCTTTGTGTCACAGCCCAGTTCTTTTGCCAACATCACTGCTCTGTCCAGTGGATTTGAAACGACATCAAGCGTTTGACAGACACCACTCTGAGAGATGGCCCGTTGGAACAGACCCTTACTGAGAGGCGAGACAAGGTGGTAACAGACACTTGTGCCACCCGCAGACAAACCGAATAGTGTAACCCGGTCCGGATCTCCTCCAAAGTTCCGGATGTTCTGTTGGACCCAAACCATCGCCTGGATCTAAGAGAAGAATGGAAATAGTGCACAAAAATGATGAGGTGTTGCCAATTTCTTTGCAGACATAATCTTCAATTACTTTGAAATACAGTTAATCAATTACAAACCTATGTGTCAAATAGGAATTGGCACACAATTGATCATACCAGAACACCATGTCCTTATCAACATCTTATTGTAAACAACAGATGAATTATCTGACCTGATCGAGGAAAGCAACGTTCCCAGGAGCGTTCTCATCCCCAGTGCTGAGGAAGCCGAGTGCACCGAGGCGGTAGTTGAAGGTCACGACTATCACATCTTGGTGGGCGGCCAGGGACAGGAAGGGAACCTGATGTCCCAGCCCGGACACAAATCCACCACCATGGATCCACAGCAGCACCTACAACAGATAGTATTAACATGTAATGCAAATCTTTGAATTTGATGTAAAGATGGGCATTTCCATAAAAGAATGCATACACAGATACATCTATCACATAACACTGAAGAACAAGGCATTGATCCAGTTAGCCATGATATTACATGTAGGTCATGACATGATCTATGTAACTACTATCTCCCATGTGAAACACCTCCTTTCATTGAAACATCACTGACCAAGTTAAAACTTACGGGCAGTCCAGCATCCTTTGTCAATGTTGGTGTTTCTATGTTGACTGTCAGGCAGTCTTCATCAAATTTGTAGTGTTTCAGCTGAAGAGGGTAGAAGTTGAAGGCATCCTGATCCTGAGGACAGTAAGGGCCCAGTTCAGTAGCATCCCTGACTCCTTCCCATGGAGCAGCAGGCTGAGGGGCGCGGAACCGCAGGTCTCCGAAAGGGGGCGCTGCGTACGGGATGCCCTTGAAGGTGTAGACAGGTTTGTCCGGCAGGTCGTTTGTGTACTGCACCGTTCCTCGCACCTTGCCGCTGGCCGTAGGTACAATAGGAACCACCATGGTCCCCGACAGCTGCAAAGGAAACACTCTACATGATTTGCCCCTTTCTTAAGATCAAGGTGATAGCACTACTAAACATGGCACAAAAAGTTTGGTATCTCACATTTCCATTGTTTCTGTATTAATTTCAATGTAACGTTATTAACTACATATGTAACGTTAACTTATATATATATGTGTGTGTGTGTGTGTGTGTGTGTGTGTGTGTGTGTGTGCATAATGTATGGGAGTCACGTTAAAAAAAGCAATATAACGTTACATGTATAGCAAGTTATATATGTCACAGGGGAGATTGGAATCCAGGAGGATTCGGAATCCTCCTAGGGGAGATCAGAATTCCAATCTCCCCTAGGAGGATTCTGAATCCCCCTAGGGGAGATTGGAATTCTAATCTCCCCTAGGGGAGATCGGAATTCCAATCTCCCCTAGGAGGATTCTGAATCCCCCTAGGGGAGATTGGAATTCTAATCTCCCCTAGGGGAAATTGGAATTCTTGAACCAATACAGGCTTGTAATGATAACGTTAATGTTTACATATCAGATACAGATATATCATCGGCGTTATGTAGAACTTTGGAACGTGGACGTCAAGTTTTACTAGACTGCGACATCTGCAGCGGGGCCTGGTAGAGGCTAGCCGCAGGCGACAGCTGTAGAGCTACAAAAACCTTGATAAAACCCCCTTGATTGGAGAGAGAAAAACATTATGTTACAGCTAGCTCTACGTCTGTCGCCTGCGGCAAGGTCGATGCTACCAAAAAAACGTACCGTTTCAGGTAACGTTAACGTTACTTTATACTAGTACTTAGTAGAATCAAGGGTTCTCAAATGCTTCTTCTAACCTTGCGTCCTTACGATATCTTCCAAGGTGCAGCTTTATGGTGTCAGACTGGGTATAAAGATTATAAAACATGTGACAGTCCGAAGTGGACTTTGTCAGCTTCGTGGGTCACAAGGAGGTCAATAGACGATGCTATTTAAAATAGGGGGCGAAAACTGAAAAGAGGCAATTGATTGTTCACTCAATTGGGTTCAAATATTCATAGCATAAGAATATTGTACTTTTCTGGCCAAATAACAAAGAAGACGAAACAAGTGTGATTTTGTGTGACGATAAAACACTCCCCTTTGACATCGTATGGGCTGCCTTGTCCAATTGTCCAAGTTGCCTTGTCCATATACAACTCAACGAGTGCATTAAACGGCAGGGGTGACAACTATTCACTATTGGCTACTCAAGACTAAGACCTATCTAAGAGAAGAGCTCAATATACCTAAACTAACCAATTCCTCGGGTGTCAGGAACTTATTTGAAGGTGGTCGCCACTACATGTGTCCAAGGTGCAGGTGGGGGTTACCTTATATTTGTGTCAAAGGTGAACGTACTCTAGGTCAAAATTGGCTTACGCTTTGAGTTAGAAACAGTAGATGCTGTTACTCGTGATGACCATGATGATGGGCATTCTTAACCAACTGTCCCAAGAGGTTTGAACAAAAACTGCTTTCGAAGGAAGAAGTGATTAGACGAATATTTAGATATAGATGTGAGGCCAAGGATTTTCAGTGTACACTTTGAAGTTTGATACTTTATCATCAGAGAAGTTAAAAACTCTTCTTTACATCAGAGTTAACTATAGATTAATGTTAGATGAAACTTTGTCATCGATAAAGTTGGAGAAGCAATGCATCCCCGGGCGAGATCCAGAATTCATTTCACGCCAATCATAATACCGGGAAAAAGAGACTGGCTTCAACACACACTCCATCTTCGATGGGCGTCAATGGGCGGGATCATTATTACGTGGGGTAGGGTCGTACAATGCGATTTGGCCGAGTGTGACAAGTAGGCATGTGGCAGGTACCAGATGTCATCCTTCTTTTGACATTCCTCTGCAGTACGTCTGTAGCACTGTATGCCAAGTTCTACCTCCATAAATGTGGAGGTATAGCTTTTGGCGTGGTAACTGTCTGTATCTGGACAGTGGTTTACAAAATCAAATTACTTTTAATATCTATGAGCAATTAGAATAAAATAAAGTGCAAGTTGCAATTACACTAATAACACGATTTTGAAGTGTATCTTTATGTATTCTCAGAGTGTTTTGACGGAATGTTGATCTACAAACCTTACACTAGTATTATGTCTAATTCAGCAAATGTGTCATTATGACAAATATTTGTATGTGCTCTACAGTATATGTAGAAGTGTGCACAAAAAAAGGTTCCTGCCTTCTTGCATTAATAAAGACAGATGTGCATTGCAACTATGAAGTGAACATAACACCTTTAACTCTTGATGAACACCAGTATAAGTTAGCCATGAACAGTGTATCTCCAAGAAGTTTCATGTCAATAGTAAAGCTGTTCATTTAGCCTGTAACAATAACAACACTGCAACAATATGCCATGGTCAAAAAGCTTCATTCACTATGTCTTGTCTGTAGGGAATAATGGCCATGGTGTAAAATACAGACATAAGGCAATAAAGATTTGAAGTTGAAGATACAAATGTACATGTTTTTTCACAATCTCAGTGCCATAGTACTACATGCCCTTGTACACTCTGATACAAAAACAAACTTCCAATCTGCCAATACAACAACCAATACTTTGTCTAATGGCTTGGGTCACTGCATACATGACATAATTTCCTCCACTACGAGGACCACAACAAAGGAGAATGTTTGACCAGAAGTCACTATAAACTGGGAATAGATGCCTTGAGAACTGAAATGTCATGCGTTTTAGATTTCAACATTAGCCCCAGTATCAGTCCAATGCAGCTCCATATCTTGTTCATACATGACAGGAGGGACAGTGGGGATGGGGGGAGCTTTGTATTTTGGTATTGTCACAGTGTGGTGGTCACGTAGTGGGACTGGTAAATTTTCTACATGACCTAAAATCATGGTATCACTACTCACATCATAACACTGAACTCTGGCATGGCAGAGCATCAACCTAGTGCTGTGACCACCAGTAATGTAGATCTCTGACCCACACACAGTGGCACTGCTGTGGTCCCATGGGGCCTGATTGTTAGCCAACTTCACATAACAATCTTCCTGAGGATTGTAGCACAGGACACAGTCTAACCGTCCACCAACCAAATAGATCCTAAAACCAACAGTGCATGCCGATATACCCTGTATCCGTCTTGGCAACGGTGCTGCAAAGGTCCACACATTTTGGGAGGGATCATAGAATTGAACAGCGTCAGTCTTCTTCTTTAAGCCAGTAAAACCACCAAAGACATACACTTTTTCACAACATGTAGCTATTCCAAAATTACAGACTGCCAGTTTCAAGTCTGCCTGTTTTTTCCAACCCCAATTGTTACTGCTGTACATCTCCACACTAGATAGTATCTTTGCCTTTCTTACACCATTACTAGCATTAGTCTTTCCCCCAACAACATACACCCGTCCATCCAGTGCTGCCATTCCATGCCTATATCTTCCTGTCTTCAGAAAAGCCATCCTACCCCAAGAGTTCTGAGACGTCTGATACCTCCATACTTTAGACTCAAACATTATACCCCCTGTCACTATTACATCATTCTGGACAACGCATACTGCACTTCCTGCTGTTTTCTGAAGGGATTGCGGCAATGGGGAATTGGCAATGCAGTCACACTGGAGGTCAAGTCTGTACATGTATGGATTTGTTTCATTTCCATAGCACTCTCTTTTACCACCAAAAACCAGGATTTCTTCTTTGAAGATTTGGCGGGGTATAGATTCATCCTCAATCATAAACTCGATGTCAGGAATCCCTGCAAACACCTTGTCTGTCTGCATGAGGTTCTGTAGGTAGTCTTGTTCCATACAAGTGAAATGGACAGACTCCATGAGAAGCTTGAGATGTTCTTGCCGTTCCTCCAGGTTGTATTTTACCCAACGCATGACTGCCTCCAACACATGTTCCTCTTTCTCAGCATGAAGGCCATTATCTGAGATGTATGCTACAAGGAAGTCAACAGGCAGCTGAAGGAACTCCTCAATCCTGCAAACTTCTTCAAAGTTCCTTAGGGCAAAGCTTCTGGAGAACCCAGACAAATGTCTTCTTGACATCTTGTCTGCTAGTGCCCAGGTACACAAACATGTCTCAACACACAGGTGCTCCTTTAAAAACTCTTCACATTGATATTCCACAGGCTCCACCTGAAGCATATTTGCTGCTTCAAACAGGGGCTGAATGTTGTCCATGGTGATGTGGAGCTTGGATGTGTAGGCATAGTCAACCAGCATTTCTAGAGCCTCCCCATTCACCCCACCTATTTCTACCTTGTCTTTCTTACTCTCACTGTGGCTTCCACTGAACATGGCCCTGAAGTAGTCGGTGCAGATGGACAGAACAAAGCGATGACAGGGGAGCTCCTTTCCCTCAGCACACAGGGTCACATCCACCAGGTGACCTTCGGACCTCAGCTCTTGCAACCGCTTATAGAACCAAGGAGCATGATGGCCCTCTGCTGCTTTAGAATTGCCATCCATTGCTACATGGAGAGAAGGGAAATAGTTCAAATTCAAAATACAGTATCATAATTGTGAAGATAAAGCAGGTAGAACTTTGTATAGTAGGCATAAACTTCCCTCCAATAGTATTGAAATAAAGGCCTTCCATGTCAGTAACTCATATCAAAGATATTACATATAGTATGTCCTTGTTCACACCTAGTACCTGGGAATATACTTTTACCTTTCCTAGGGAAGAAATCTCACTTCACAACATGTCAGAACACCTATATCAATGTCCTCTGCTCCTCGCTGACAAGACCCTCTTCAAACAAAAGGTACCTGTGATACTGAATGTGTAGCTTTGCTTTGATTACTTTGTGTATCTGTATCTGTATTGTTATAGCTAGTATAAATTCCCTTTGGCACATGGCACACACAGCTTCGCAGCCACACGTCATGGTGGCAGCTGGTTATATGAGCTTTTTCATAAGAGTTTCCTGTCAGTGACAAGAATCCTGGGTATCATTTCAAAGGTGAAGTTAAAGTTAGAGTTAAAGTTAAAGTCCTTCCCGCGCCTGATGGCGCATAGGGCGACACCCATCTCCATTTCAGTAGCCCTTGGGCCACACAACGCAATTACTACAGCAGGGGGCTAGTCCACTGGTAGTGGTGTGTGTTCAACTTCCATACTCTTTCCCTAATGCTGAGTGCTAAGCAGAGAAAGAAGCATGTACCATTTTTAAAGTCTTTGGTAGGACTCGGCAGGGGATCGAACTCACGACCTACCGAATGTAAGGCGAACACTCTACCCACTACGCCATTGCAAAGGTGAAGACCCATCAGAAATAAACAGAGTCTCATCCCGACCATTGTTAAGCTTTCCATGACACTGTCCGTAACATGCACACACAATCCCTTGATCTCGTTATGTCTGGTCAGTACTTGGATGAGAGACCACCAAGGAAGACTGGATGCTGTAGCCCAGCCAAGAATTCAGTCATTCTGAGCTAAAGGGTACCCCAATAAACTCAATTCGTCTTTGGGTGGGGACATTAAACGTGGGTCCTGTGTTCGAGGAGGTGCCTCGAGCACGTAATTCAGCCTCATTACTCAAAAAATGGGTACCTACTAGCTGCAAATAATATTCCAGATAAATTATCATGATGCCTGGAAAGTGGCGGAATTTTTACAATCATGGGGGTTTACGGAAAAGCCTGGGCCCAGCAGGCTAGCCTGCAGGCTAGCCAGGCCACCCTTTTTGGGCCCCAAGGCTATTAATGGGGTTTGACCCATTACTAGATTTTTTAAAACCTACAACTGGGTAACCGACAATTCCAGTGCATGCAGGGTGCATTGGACAGAAGGCAACAGTTTGGTCATATCTATTGGGGATTGGGGTTCAATGGTTTACAGCAATGAACAATCAACATCAACTACTGTAACTTCAAGGGTTATTAGTACATTTACTTTTCCTTTGACTATACTGGCAGTCATTCCTACAATACTTATAGTGGCTATCAGTAATTGTCCTGCATGAGAGAAACGAATAGCACAAACAACACTAACGTCATATTATACACCCCCCTCACATACAATTGACACATATAAACACATAACATACATCCATGCTCACTGACACTTGATGTTTGAGACATCTGTTTCACATTTGATGTTTTGGCAAACAGCCCCTATCCTAGAGGACCAACTGTTGTCTTGGGTTACCACTGACCCAGTTTTTCAACAAAGAAATTTCATGTACAAACACACACACAGTGACACACACTCTCATACATGCATGACATCTGTTTTGAATTTGATGTTGTGCACTATCATTTCCTGACCCATCCTAGTATTCTTTATTTCGCCTAGTACCCCTCCCCTTCAGTCTTAACATTTCCAGCATTTTCTGTTGTATACTTGGAATTTAGTTTATGATTGTTTTCTTCCAGTCTTGGTTGAGTTATTCATTGCAATCCCAGCAATATGATCAACTGTTACCTTTCCCCATCCCAGCCCCATCCCACCCACAGCTGGGATTGTCATTGACCCAATTTTTTATTAAAAAAACTTCAGCTGCAGGCCAAACCCCATGCATAGCCTTGGGGCCCAGAAAAGGTAGTCTTTCAGGCTAGCCAGCCCAGCTCCTGGGCCCAGGCTTTTCCGTAAACCCCAATCATGGGCCTTCACTTTTGACATAATACCCAGAACTCCTGTCACCTGCACATGCGTAGTGAACTCTGTGAAAGAGCATATTACAAAGACTTGTCACACCTTAACTTTGCATATCTTCTTCTTCTTTGAAAGCCCACATTCTGCATATAGAATATTTTGGCTTTTTTTGTGTGTTGCGCATACGCGTCGGCTTACTTCTGTCTTATTAACTATCATTACTATGATCCGTTACACATTAGTCCATTTACCATGCCTGGTCCGTCACCATTGTGCTGTCCGGGATTGTAATAACTTGGGTTATTCCTCGGCAGCCAGCGACTTAAAGATGTTAAAAGTCGCTGCCTCCACGGTACTGCACTGAAGGGCGTTCCAGTCCAGCATATCTGACTGCAAATGTTGTTTGGTTCTTTCTAGTGAGGATACGCCTACTGTATTTAATGATTTATTTATCACAACACTTGATGGATACGGCTCTTCAAAACCAAGTGATGCCATATAACGTTATCATCTTGTCAACCAAAATATTTTTCTGCCCCCCTCCCCAAACAAAACGTTACACATGACTGTCTATCTGAACCGTCAGATATCAACCTGGCGGTCCCCTTTGCTTGCGCTTATAAACATTTAGCAAAGTATATTCTTATAACACAAATCTATCTATGGTTTAATTGTTGGGCGAGTTGAGGAAAATAAAAAGCATCACAAACCTACCGAGAAAGTTTTAAGGTCATCCAGTTCACGCGATGCAATGTGGGAATGGTAGCATGCTGTGTTGGGCTGTTCCAAACTATAACACTATAGGTAGGTTAAATGCATTAACACCGCTTTTTACTCTAAAATAGTAGATCCCACTGTCCAGAGCTACTTGCTTCTTTATGTCAATATTTAAGACCACCCAGGCCTAGAATTACTTGTCTTTATCAGTGCCATATGCCCAATTATCCTATTTTACTAAACCCATATCATTTTTGCTCCACCCCTTCCTTTTTTTGGAACGACCCATGTTCCTTGGAAAAAAGCAGGCTGGAAAAGAGGAAATCCTCATTTATAGGCCAAGTTGAGTTCATTATATGGATATAATGATATACTATGGGAACCCCAAAACTGATGCGAGCGTACGCGAATAAAAAAAAAATTCATTATGGATCTAAGTCGTCAGGATCGAAGGTTGTAACGTTACAAATGTCGGACTGTAAGCTCATAGTATAACCAAGGAGTGGTATAACGTTACTATTGGTAGACCGAACAATATGATCCTTCATTTTTGTTCTTTCACATCTTCTCCTATGACCTTTAATAGCTTGGAATTGACCTTGCCATTCTATGAAACCAGTAGATGTTTCCGGGTTTTCGGAAAACCCTGTCCAGTCCGGAGTGCGGAAAACCCTGTCCAGTCTGAAAAGAGGGTCTGCATTGGGGTATACGTTGTAAGCTGTCTGAAAAGAGGGTCTGCATGGGGGTATACATTGTAAGCTACTAAGTACTAGTATACAACAACATTTTTTTATCTCTAATATGGCTAAGCACAGAAATAACATCAACTTGAAGTGTGACACAATGTCATACAAAAATTATTACATAACAAAAATCATCCATCATTGCTACTTCTGTGCATCATATAAAAAACTTCTACTCTTTAAGTCTTTGAGACTGAACATGCTATTAGCCTTACGGCATAATTTTGCAAATACAACACATTATTTTCAAAAGGATACATAGTTCTATATAGCTCACAACTTGTAAATGGTTTGAAAAATGCCATCTTGGTTTTATTGTAGTGCATTGTAAAATATATGGTGTTGATATTGAAACCTTTCGCAGTCATTCATTCTATTAAACCAGGATTTAAACAGACCAGCTCTCAAAATGAGTGCTGTGCACTTATCATTTAAAGAAAACCTTTCAAAGCCTGTCTTTGTAATGTATTGCCACTATTTAACAACCCGAAATTGACGGACACTCACTATCCATTGTTTGATAGACAATGGGTGTAATTCTCTCCCCTCATGTCGTACCTTGAGATAAGTGTTAATTGGGTACTTTGCATTTGACAGAACTGACTTTGTGTGCATGCATATTGCACCTTTGGGTCACTCATTATGATGCCGATTATATAGTTATGTGTATTAGTTTAGTGTAAGTGCTGTCTGAAGTAACAGTTTTAACCATTGCCAGGAACCCCTATGCAGACCCTCTTTTCAGACTGTACAGGGTTTTCCGCCCCATTTCCCTGTCTGGACTGGACAGGGTTTTCCGAAAACCCGATGTTTCCGATATCTATTTACATTCTACGGTACGTCTGTGCTCATTTTGCAGATGCTTTGTACGCCAGGTGATTGAAAACTTATTCAATTCATTTTGGCCGGAAATTGATGCGCGTGTGCGCGTAGATGTCATCTATATATTTAAATCAACGTGGCCTGAATATTTGATCCAGGTTTGTGCTCAAGTATCAAACTTTTGAAATAAGAGGCGTAAATTATCCCCTCCGCCCACCATAAGACCGCCGCCGTGAATCCACATGATGTGGAGAACCTGGGACAGGAAATATCATTTCAATAAATCATCTAACGTTAACACGCTCAGGTTCATGATTTTGGTTCATGATTTGTCATTAAGAAACGGCAGAAAGGAGCCCCAACGACCACTGGTTATGGGCCGTGAGTGAGTGAGCGAACGGCAGAAAAGGTATAATACATGAATAAGCCTCTATACCCCCGATCCAGACTTGCCTAAGCGCTCACCTCTTAAGCTGGTCACCTGGCCATAACGTCCACTTTTATTTTTGGTCACGAAATTAAGCGACCTTCCCAAGACGGTCACCTTTCCAAGGCGGTCACAGCCACGTTGAATGCGGACCGACAAGGTCCAAATCCCTGCCCAAGACGGCCACATCGATTTTATAATGGTAACTATCGAAAAATCGCCGGTCAATTTGCCTTAGATTGTGGCGGCAAAACCGGATGGGCAATGAATGTTGGGTTCGGGGAAGTCTACTACAATATTGGTGGAGATGTTCCCGCCCTATATAACCTGGAGTCCAGTCTACTTGTGGCACGGCCTACCGTAGTTAGTGTAGGCTCTCTACGGGGCCAGTGCAGCTCTCAGCCGCCGGGATAATCATTCACACCTGGTAGGATTTTCACGCGGTTCTTTGCCCAGTGGGAGTTAATCACTGGGCTTAAGTTATTTATATATACACTGTATATAACGCCTATTATTTGGGTGGAGGAACAACTAATATAATTTATGCAAATGAGTTTATTTGCATAATTAATGATAAACAATGAATGATAAACACGATTATGACACCAGTTGTAAAAGTAAAATCATTTGGCAAAGGTATGGATTCGTAGAACTCTATTTCTTTTGACATGTGTGCAGTAACGATATGTCTGTAGCACTTAAGACTCAATTGAATTAATTATATGGTCTATTTCTTAAAGTCAAATTAACTTTAAGAAATAGACATTCTGATATCTACGAGCACGTTGCAATCACACTTATCGATTTTGAAATGTGTCTTTATTTTGAGTGCTTTGCAAAATTTTGATCTACAAACCTTACACTAGTACTATGTCAAATTCAACAAATACATGTTATAACATCAAATATTTGCACTATCCTACAGTAAAAGTAGAACAGTGCACACACTAATTCTTCCACGTAGTGAGTGGCGAATTTCGAGGGTCCAGCTTTGAGTTCACATTTCTCATAATCTGCTGCGAAATGGCGCTTAATACTAACATAGCTGGCCATGGAAAGTGTAAAAAGTGATGTTTTTGGTGAAAATTGATTTTGGGCGAGAGCCTCAATTGTTTGTATGCCTACGCATTGAAACTGTTCCACCCCAGTGACCTAGATTCACCACCCATGCTCTGTGAGCTGTTTTTTTTACGTAAAAAAGAAGTTTCCCCCCAAAAAAGTATGAAAAGTAGAGAGGGTGAAGAAACTGAAACCCAGTTGTTTGTAAAGCTGGAGAGGTACCCTTTATTCCCATACACCGCTTTTCTGCTTCAGATGTATTTTCTGAAAGAGACGGCCTCTCCACTTGAAGGTGTGTAGCCTCGAATTGAGACCCCAATAAACTGGGTATGCACCGTTAAGTGTGCACACAAAAAACATAAAAGATTTCTGCCTCCTTTCATTCATAAAGACAGATGTGCATTGCAACAATGAAGTGAACATATGTCTACCTTACTGATAACATACACAGTATAATGGATTGAAATACAAGTATAACTTAGAGAGTTCCACTTTGCCAATATGCAGCCAGTGATACTTGGTCGTATGTCTTTGGTCAAAAACTCACTGCATGCAAGACATAATTTCCTCCATCCAGGATTACAAAACAGAAGAATTTGTAACTAGAATACAAAGTCACTATAAACTGGGGATACATGTAGATGTACTGGGAACTGAACATCATCCATCCTAGATTTCAACATATGCCCCAGTAGCAGCCCAATGGTGCAGGTCATGAATTAATGGATTCATATATTCTTCATATGAGATAGGAGGGTCAGTGGGGATGGGGGGAGGTTTGTATTTTGGAATTGTCACAGTGTGGTGGCAACGCAGTGGGGCTGGTAGATCTTTTAACTGACCCACAATCAGGGTATCACTAGTCACATCATAACACTGAACTGTTGGCTGGCTGGACATATATAGACTAGATCTGCGACCACCAGTAATATAGATCTCTGATCCACAGACAGTGGCACTGCTGTGCTCCCAACAACAACCCTGATTGTTAGCCAACTCCACATAACAATCTTCCTGAGGATTGTAGCACAAGACACAGTCTAACAGTCCACCAACCAAATAGATCCTAGAACCAACAGTGCATGCTGATATACTCCGTACTGCTTTTGGTAAGGGTGTTGCGAAAGTCCACACATTTTGGGTGGGATCATAGCACTGAACAGCAGCTGTGGTATTCTCTATGCTAGTACGACCACCAAACACATACACTCTGTCACAACAGGTAGCTATACCAAAATTGCAGACTGCCAGTTTCAAGTCTGCCCGTTTCTTCCAACTCTTAGTTTTTCTGCTGTACATCTCCACACTAGATAGTAGCTTAAGGTCTTCTACACCATCAGATCCCCCAATAACATACATCCGTCCATTCAGTGTTGCCATTCCATGAAAATATCTTCCTGTCTTCAGAGGAGCCATCCTAGTCCAAGTCTCCACAGATGGCTTGTACCTGAATGCTTTAGACATAGTTAAGTTACCGCCTGTCACTATTACATCATTCTTGACAACACATGCTGCACTTCCTGCTGTTTTCTGAAGGGATCGTGGCAATGATGAACTGCTGACATAGTTACATTGGAGGTCAAGTCTGTACATATAATGGTTTGATCGTATCCCAAAGAGGCCTTTATCGCCGCCAAAAACCAGGATTTCTTCTTTGAAGATTTGGCGGGGTATAGATTCATCCTCTATCAGAAACTCGATGTCAGGAATCCCTGCAAACACCTTGTCTGTCTGCATGAGGTTCTGTAGGTAGTCTTGGTCCATACATGTGAAACGGACAGACTCCATGAGGAGTTTGAGGTGTTCTTGTCGTTCATCCAGGTTGTGTTTTACCCAGCTCATGACTGCCTCCATTACATGTTCCTCTTTTTTGGCATGAAGGCCATTATCTGAGATGTATGTTACAAGGAAGTCAACAGGCAGCTGAAGGAACTCCTCAGTCCTGCAAACTCCTTCAAAGTTCTTCAGGGCAAAGCTTCTTGCCAGCCCAGACAAATGCCTTCTCAACACCTTGTCTGCTAGTGCCCAGGTCCCCAAACATGTTTCTGCACACAGGTGCTCTTTTAAAAACTCTTCACATTGACATTCCACAGGCTCCACCTGAAGCATGTTTGCTGCTTCAAACAGGGGCTGAACGTTGTCCATGGTGATGTGGAGCTTGGATGTGTAGGCATAGTCAACCAGCATTTCTAGAGCCTCCCCATTCACCCCACCTATTTCCACCTTGTCTTTCTTACTCTCACTGTGGCTTCCACTGAACATGGCCCTGTAGTAGTCGGTGCAGATGGACAGAACAAAGCGATGACAGGGGAGCTCCTTTCCCTCCGCACACAGGGTCACGTCCACCAGGTGACCCTCGGACCGCAGCTCCTGCAACCGCTTGTAGAACCGAGCAGTATGACGGTCTCCTGTAACTCTAGAATGGCCATCCATCGCTACACAGAGAGAAGGGAAACTGTTAAAAACACAGCATTGTAATTGTGAAGATAAAGCAGATAGAATTTTGCCTAGCAGACCTAAACTCCCCTCCAATAGCATCAAAATCATGCACTATACCAAGCTTTGATAGTGCTCTTCAAAACCAAGTGACGCCAAATCCGTTGTTGTTGTTGTTGTTCTCCTTGTTTAACGTCTATTTCACCGCTAGACATGGTCTATTGGTGCTTTTGCTGCTATGTGCTCTTTGGTTTGTTGTCCTCGCTGGTGCTTGTACTCTGGTACTTTGCATATGAGTGTTTGTGCCAAATCCAAAAAAAATTCTGCCCCCCTCCCCTCCCCATACATAACCCTACATGAGCACAAATGTGTCTACACCGTCAGATATATATTAACCACACGGTCCCCTTTGCGAATATACAGCAACGAAGTATCAGCTTACAATACTGCAAATCTATCTATGGTTTATTTGTAGGACGAGTTGACGAAATACAGACTTACCGAGAAAGTTTTGAGGTCACCAGTTCACACGAGCTGTGCGCGATGCAATGTGGGAGTTGTTGGACTATTCCAAAAATATCTATTGGGAGGTTGCATTCTTATAAACCCCTTATCACTCAAAAATATTACATCCCAATGCCCAGAGCTACTTGTCTTTTGAAAGATATGTAATACTTGATCTAAGACTGATTGCCTCTATCTGTGCGTGATACGACTCATTATACCATTTGCCAACCCATACCCACCTATGCCTTCCCTTACCTCTTTTTCGTATGGCCCATTTTCCTTGGAAAACTGAGGAAATCAAGATCCAATTTGATCCAGATTTATGCTCCAGTAACCTATGAAATACCGTTATACCACTGTAGAATAGCTGCTGTACGTAGAGTGTATTTCTTCGCAGGTTTCATTTGGGCAAACCTCCTTTAGTAATTTGGGAACGATTTTCTTCGACGCCGCTGCAAGGTTTGGTTCCAAGCGTGGACAGCTTGGCAAGACAGCCCCAGCTGGAGGTATGTTTTTCAAATGTTCAGTGATGTGTGTCTGGGTGTCATCAAACTGACAGTTGTGTCTTTGGTGCTTGCTACATAACAAGGACGTAGGCGAATGGCTTCGACGGTGAGGACGCTTAGACGAGAGAAACCAACATGTCAACTACCATCAAGCCGAGTTTTTGTTGTGATTAAGTAACTGATGTACCGTAATAAATAAATGATGTACCGGTATGTCCAACTTGGTTCAACTCGCAAAACTTATTACGGTCATCCAGGTATCAGTGTACTAGTAGATGATCAGCGGATTCACGTTTTTTTTTTAGAAATTGCGTTAGTTTACTGTAATTAGTTGTGTAATAATTTTTGTAAACCATGGTAAGATATTGCACGTGTGCCGAGGACGGTCTGTTGGTAATTGGCGCCTTCTTTGTTGTCTACATAAACAGCGGGACCTTCAGGTCTAAATCTTCGGTACAAAATCGTCAAGTTTTCTGACAGGCCGGTTTTTGTTTAGCCTACAGCCCAGTCTAGTAGCTTGGTGTTGTTTAATTTCAATCAGACTATCATACAAGGCATGTATGTAGGTCAAAATACATTGTACCCATGATTGCTTACATATTTTTAATACGTATTAAGGCAAATTTATAACAACTGGTATTACTACTTGATTTCTTTTTAATCTACAAAAATTGAAATTTGTTTTTATTTCTTTGAATAAGTCTCCTGATCATGATTTTTCATCATTAACATTTGTATATCTTTTTTTCTAACAGAAGAAGAAAAGAAACATTAAATCAATAGGAGATGGAAGGTACCAGCTTGGGACAACACACTGAACACACTGGTGAGAAACCTTACATGTGTGGGGAATGTGGGTACAGGGCAGCCCAGACCTCGCATCTATCCCAACATATGAGAATCCACACAGCAGAAAAGGCTTACAAGTGTAACCAGTGTGACTTTTCTGCAGCACAGAAATCCAATCTGGAACAACATCAGCTAGCTAAACACAGTGGTGAGAAACCCTACAAGTGTGGGGAGTGTAGATATAAAACAGTTTACAAGTCTTACTTATCCCATCATGTGAGATCTCACACAAGGGAACCCTTCAAGTGTCCCCAATGTGACTACTCTGCTTTGCATAAATCAGGTTTGGACTACCATCTGAAAGCTAAGCACACTTGTGAGAAACCCTACATGTGTGGACAATGTGGGTACAAGACAGTTGGAAAGTCTCACTTATCCAAACATATGAGGACTCATACAGGAGAAAAACCCTTTAAATGTACCCAGTGTGACTATTCTGCAACACAGAAACAACATTTGGACCAACATTGCCTAGTTAAACACTCAAGTGAGAAACTCTACATGTGTGGGGAATGTGAGTATAAGACAGCTAGCAGGTACCTTCTTTCTCAACATATGAAAGTCCATGGTGGAAAGAAACCCTTCAAGTGTCACCAATGTGACTATTCTGCTTTGCATAAATCCACATTGGATTACCACCTGGCAAAACACACTGGAGAGAAACCCTACATATGTGGGGAATGTGGATACAGGACAGCAAAACGGTCAAACTTATCTCAACATATGAGAATCCACACAGCAGAAAAGCTTTACAAGTGTGACCATTGTGCTTATTCTGCGGCACGGAAATCCAATCTTGTCCATCATCAGCTAGCCAAACACACTGGTGAGAAACCCAACATGTGTTGGGAGTGTGGTTACAATACAGCTAACAGGTATAACTTATCCCATCATATGAGATCTCACACTGGGGTAAAACCCTACAAGTGTCACCAATGTGACTACTCAGCTTTGTATAAATCAGGTTTGGACTACCATCTCAAAACCAAGCATTCTGGAGAAAAACCTTACATGTGTGGGGAGTGTGGATTCCAGGCAGCTGTGAAAAGTAGCTTGTCAATGCACATGAAATCTCATACAGTGGACAAGCCATACAAATGTGACCAATGTGACTATTCTACAGCATGGAAAGCCAATTTGGGCAAACATCATGAAGCTAAACACACTAGGGAGAAACCCTATATGTGCGAGAAATGTGGATACAGGACAGCTCAAAAGTCTCACTTATCCGAGCACATGAGAAGTCATACTGGAGAAAAGCCCTACAAGTGTGACCAGTGTGACTATTCTGCAGCACACAAATCCACTTTGCAGTACCATCTCACAAAACACACTGGAGAGAAACCCTACATGTGTGAGAAGTGTGGATACAGAACTGCTCAAAGGTCTAACTTATCCCAGCACATGAGGACTCATACAATAATAAAGGCAAACAAGTGTGAGTAGTCTGCTGTACAGTATTCAAACTTGTACAAACACCATTGTGCTAAACACCTACTGTTAGGGGCCTGTCCTATCCCAACAAATGAGGACTCGTACACTTGTCTAGTGTGACTTGTGGGACTATATGTAGGCTGGACATAGATATATATGTGCTAATTTACTGGTAAAACACGTCAATGAAAGAAGTATAGTGCTGTTCTGGCCCAATGTTTATGACTTTGCAGAGGGGAAATACCTTGATGTTTGTGTTGTGACTTGACTATTGAAACCACCCACTGTGAGACATGTTGTACAAGTTGTTGAAAGTAGTTCAGTGTGATGTAGATTTTATCTTAGACGTTTATTTATGTATGCTTACAATTTGAGAACTTAGGTGGGAAGGAAAGTCTTGTAAATAAGTGTGAGTGTTCTGTAGCAAAATGTATAAAAGGATACACATTATTAGCCAGGAACAAGACTTGGCAGGGTAGTAAGAAGTGAGCATGGTATGGTGAAGAGTACTGTATGTCTACTTCACCTTTGTACAGGAAATTTACTTACCTTGATACATGGAGTTTATACACAGAAGATTATAGCTAACTGGTAATGATGGATGTTATAGGCATACGTGTATGTGCATCAAAATAGGACTAACATCAAATACGTCCTGTAAAATCCTGAGACGGTGATGAACACTATAAGTTGAATGATTAGGCCTCTTCTAAGAAAGTGTTTACATCTTAGCTACATGTAGAAGAACCTTAATTATTTATCTGTAGATGAAACTAGAATAATTTGTTGCCAAAGTTATATAAGCACCAAAAGTTAAGTTCGTATTTGTTTTGATGGAGGTTTCGATTTGTCATTACTTTGTAGAATTGTTATATTGTATTATTTTGTTTGTGCCTGTAGATTGATTAGTGTAGGCCATGTAGCAACTAGAAATAAATTAATGTTTTTACCAAGAAGTTGAAACTTGGATTCCGTAAAAAATTGTCCACCTTTGATGCTTATAAGTATGTATGCAATGGTGTAGTTGGACAGAATATTTCCTGATTACTACCTGTACGTATGTAACTGAAATGGAGGTTCGTCTGGACGTTTTCGTCCTCCAGGGGTTGCTGTCACTCCAGGCCTCAAGGCCACATCTCCTGTCGACGTTACAGGAAACTGCTCCTGGCCAATGCATTTTTTATCACGCACAGCTATACATACAAACCATTTTATCACGTGCATGCAGCCTTATGGCCAGTTTACATCTACATCATTACATCACTACATCAATTCAAGCAGAGGCAGAAAGTGATCCAGCGATGAGTTCTGTGTTCTTAATGTATATTGAAAATGGCCACATAAGTACAGCATTGTTGATGGGCATAGATTCAGTTGTGTTGATGGCACAGCGAATGAGTTCGAGTACTAGTGATTAGTACGTGTAACTTACAAACGAGCTTCATTGATAAAGTGTATTTGTTTTGTTGTATCTTCAACCATACTTTTACACCATGGATAACGATCAAGGTCATAGGTCACAAACATCCATTGTTGGTAGCTAAACAGTTTCCATCCAGCGGAAAGGAGGATTCTCTGTGGCGACATATCAAATCATATCACATTCAGGTTTTGTGTCAGATTACTTTGTACATCGTACGTAAAGGTTGTCGTCTATATACCTTGCCAAACATGCCTTTTTTTCCTATTTGCTCTACACATTTTTTGCACATTACAACAAATACTAAAGGCCAGAACCGAAATTCACTGGACAAAGTTAAGCGCACTGTAACCCACCTAGTTGCTTTCCATCTAAACATACATACATTATGTAAACACAACTACCATTTTATACATTGTAAAGTCACTTTTTTCGCGGAAGATACACAATCAACTCAGCTTCAAACAAACAGTGCATATGCACGCAGTAGAACAACTACGTTGGGAATTTGCAGCAGAATGATTACATTTTTAACAATGTGCTGACTTTGTAGTGACATCTCTATGAACCTTTCTTTTGTAAAGAACTGATTTGATAGATTTTGTAAATAACCAAAACGCAAGTGCCAATGTACCATGTTCATGTAGCTGTCCGTGCATCGTGTGAAGTGTCGCTCCAGGCAGCCGCTAGCATGGATGTGTGCTACTCGACAAAAAACTCAGAGAGGAGCATGGTGTATGGGCTGGGTTTCAGACGCTAGCACATTAACGGGTGTGTTGGTACAGCGAGTAAGGCAAGAAATTTTTCCACATTTCGGGAATGAATCCCTTAGTACTGAAGACAACCAGATGAGAGAAGAATTTCATAAGCAGGTCAATAGCGACAGTATCAGAGGGGTGTGTTTTTTCACATCCCCCCGCCTCATCCACACCACCGACCGACCATGGCTGACTCACGAGAGGGGGCTCTAACGGTCACCGCCGCTCTGAGCCGTGTGCTACCTCTCCCTAGTGCACTGTTTCCGGCTACTAGGACCATGTGGTATTTCTCTGCCCCTGGGCAACCATTTTTACTGAGCCATCTGAGCTGAACGGTTGCCGTTTCACTGTGGGATTACAGGATGGGCATGCTGACGCTCTCAATATTTTGTTGTGTGAACCTGCTGCATCCTCTTCGTTCAGCACTCATCTAGGGCGGTCTAAAGCACATCTATAAAAACCCAATGTACCGTTTCTGCGGTAGAAGGAATAGAACACGCTTCCCGAAACACTCGCCAATGAGTCCAGCGTCATGTACCCATCCCATGTACCTTACTGTCAGTAAGTTGATGGTCGAGTTACCTGTTTTGACACTGGAGGACTCTTCCAGCGAATGCCTGTGCATACTAGTAGATGGTCCGTGCTTTGGTAATTCAAAGCGTTTATATACAAGTAAGCTGTTCCCATCATCTTCAGGTGACAAAGTGTAGAGGTAGATTGTCATAGTCCTCAGTTTTACTGATTGAAAGTTCTCTTAAGCTTATTGCATTTTTCACTTTATGCCACTCACTCCGAGTCTCTACCAGACTCCATAGGTCGTTGGAAAATTGGTTGTATCCTGCACTCCCAGGCAAGCTAACTCCTCTGGCAATGAGCATATTATTTGTGTACCCAAGCTTCTATCAGATAAAAACTCCTTGGTCTACCTAGCCGAATGATTATTTTTCCAGCGACCTGTGGAGTCTGGTAGAGACCAACTCACTCTGTTGATATTGCTAACAGTAACGAGCCCCGACTAGACTGGGGAGCTCTACTGTCTCGCTCCCCGTGGGAAGAACCCCTCGGCCTCGCCGTCTAGCCACGCCCACAGCAGCCTCAGCACCTGTAACGGTAAAAGCCGGGGCGCAGACCCCGGGGCGGCGGATCACCAGTCTCCAGACACGGATCCCCGCCGGTTATGTGGTGATTGCCTTCCCGTTCGTACAATATCTGGATGAATATGCATAATAGATCATAATGTAGTCTAGGCCAGCCTAGACTTCTTATTTTTTAACTTTCCCCTGTCCTCTACATTTTTACTCTTACCAACCAGATCTGCAGAATGGTGTCCAGTCGTTTTTCTTGGCACCAAACGCCATTTGGAATCTTTGTACCTATATTAGATGTATATTATGCATGGTAACCGGCATACACATTCTTTTCTATACTAGATCTACATGTACTCGGTTTTCTCTTCCCATGGTTTTAATAATCACGTGTAGAGTTGGAATAGATACACAAAGTTCTGGCTTTAATCTATGGGCATATTACTGTGAGAGAACAAACATACAGATCCCGACACTCTAGAATTTCCAAAGCTAGAGTGCAGAGGCTAGAGTGGACATTACAAATGATAGAATCTACTTCAAGGCATGTCACGCGGGCGTTCTTCTGACAGGCCCCGTGGCCAGTACGTATCAGGGAGGGTAGGGAAGGATTCTCGACGAGGCGTCTCCAGGAATATCGATATCCCATGGCCAGTAGGTGTTTGGCAGAGTCGAGAGGGATCCTCTCCGTCTAGTGCCACGGGCCCCCTCCCCGGGAATCACCCAAGGCCAATAAGTATCAGGTGGTGTGAGGGGCAAGGATTCTCGACTAGGTATGTTACTGGTTCCCTCTCTATAGTCAGGGATCTCCCATGGCCAGTAGGTGTTTGGGAGATTCGGGAGGGATCCTCTCCGTCTAGTGCTACGGGCCCCCTCCCCGGGAATCACCCAAGGCCAATACGTATCAGGTGGTGTAACTGTTAAGGATTCTCGACTAGGTATGTTACGGGTCCCCTCTTTATAGCCAAGGATCCCCCATGGCCAGTAGGTGTTTGGGAAAGTTGACAGAGGCTGTTGGAATACTGTTTGGGGGGATTGCTCCCCTGGGGTCTCACATGACCAATAAGTGTAAGTGAGGGCAGGCAAGGATGCCCGCCTTCGGGCTCCATGTATTGCTGTTATCAATGGCCAGCAGATGTCAGTGCTTCTAAAGATCGTAGCACAGTAGTACCTGGACCGTGGCATTGATTCAGATGCAGCAAGAAGCCTGCCGGCTGAGAGTTGGTGGTTGTATACAGGAGATGACTCTGCAAAGCTTTGACCCTCCGTGTGTGTAAGTGCGTAGTCGTCAGACTCATCATACTCGTTGTGGCCTGAGTCTGACATTACTTCACCTGAAATAGGATTGACCGGGATCTCCAGAGTGTCAGGCAGGGCAGGCAAAGGCCGTCGTGCAGCAGCTAGGTGATCTGGGATATCATCGTAAATGGACTGAATAGAACTTACGACTGCTGGCAATGACCTACAGGATAAGGTGTCGCCCTGAACCTCCCTGGCTGTGTGTGGAATGACAGGGAGGGAGGCAGACCTGAGCAGACCAGGCAAAGTAAGACCTGGGAGAATCCAAACGTGGGCATCAGCAGGATCGATGTTGTCCCGTAAACACCTTGATTTTAGCAGGCGTCTAATTCCAAGCAGGAACAAAAGTGACAAGAACAGTAACCCTGCCAATATCGAGACAACAAGCGGGATCGTAAGAACTGGAGGCACTGGTGGTGACGTGACTAGCTCGGGACTAGTCTGGGGAGTACTAACCTTGATTGTGGACGTCAAAGACACTACCGACTGGTCAGTCGATGTCGATGACCTGTAATAATTTGTAGTTTGAGATCGACTTTGTGTGCTGGTTGCTGCTGCTGCAGGTGTAAGAGAGCTTTCTTGGTCTGTGTCAGTTTTTCTCAGAAAATGTGATTTGTTAAGCTTCTTGGGGATGTTAAAAAACAACGGTGATGGACTATGCTTAGAGAGCAAGATGCAGGTCATGTTCCGTGTATGAGTAGTGTGGGTTCGGGTGTTAAGGATTACTGAATCAGATGTCTTTGTCTCTTGTGTGTTCATGACCTTTATGGCCACAGTTGTCACGGTTGTATTTTCTACGCCCATAGAAACCAGTTGTACAGCTGAGTTACCCTTCATGGCCACCGAAATGCCTAAATCATGCTCCCACACCTGCCTGCACTTATCGGGATAGTGAGCGGTCAGTTTGGGTAGAGAATCATTAGTCGCAATGACAACAAAGGGTGGCTGATGTGTCACATTTCCTAAAGACCCACCCAAGGACAGGCATAAGCGAGGCACTTTACTGCGGGATACATCGACTGCCGAATCAAACATCCATGTTAGTGACTTCAGGCTCTCTCCTAGATCATTTGTGACGCAGAAATGGAAGTTGGACACCATACCAGATACGATCTGCTTGCGCGGGAGTGCGTCATTGTAGACGGTAAGGCTCCACGCCATGGTACGTGACATTTCATCGTGCACTGATATCAACCTGTTACCGCCAACAGAGAAGATTGACAGATCCTCCAGCCCCCGTGATACCTCCCAATCCAGACAAGTCAGAGCAATTCTCTGCATGAAAAGTTGAGAGATGGGAGTTCCTTTGAAAGCACCTGATGGAATGATTTCAATTTCATTGTTTCCCAGGTACATCTTTTGAATTGTGTACGGTCCACGAAACCAGACAGGATCCACAAAATGCAAGAGATTGTACTCCAGGTTCAGAACGAACAGGAACTTCTGATCCCTGAAGCACCCAGGTTCAAGCTGTGCTATTCTGTTATTGGATAAAGTCAGAATACTGAGCGTATTTAAACCAGTGAACCAACCCCGATTCACATGGGCCAGCCTGTTGAAATCCAGACCTAACCTATTCAAATACGGAAACTCACTCAAGGTGTTATTCTCCACATCTCTGAGTTCACCATCGATGATACTCAAACCCCTAAGCTTTTCATGGTCAACGACCTGTAGATGTCTTGCTGATAAAACACTTAATGGGTAGCCTCGAATTGTGACAGCTTTTTGATCGGGGAGTGGACAGGATAGAGAGGAAGTGTTACTGACAGTGGCCGCGCTCCCTTCCTGAGCTTTACATATAATACACGCCCCATGTTGTGCGTAGGGCGCATCATCCAGGCTAGCGGCAATGATGCACTCAATGCTGTCGACCAACCTACACTGATGGAAACATTGGCTGACTGAGACTGTGCAGGTAACCATCAGGGTCAGGTAAATTGACAAAAACATTTTAGTATAATGGCACTCTTTCTAAAAGTCCATTGTCTACATCTTAACAATCACGGGGAAATATCTTAAAGCTTCTAACGAACTTGACACTCACCTGAAACTATGTCCTGCAGTGCGTCAAAAGACTCAAAACCAACCCAGGCCGTGGCTGTCTGCATGCGAAGTCAATCAGACTCAGTCAATGTTCTCTTCTCACGCAGAGACCGTGCCGCCGCCAGACGAGGTCCAGCCTTTTCTGCTCATACTGCATTATGTGCCCAGACTAATATCCCGGCATGGCTGGGACGTATGAATAATAAGGCTCAAAGGCTGTGGTGGACACCAGTACTACTTCCTGATACCCAGACTCATCTCCTCGTTATGGCCAACGGGCTACCGGAAGAATCCGACCAGACTTATACCATATTCATCAGAGGGGATATGCAAGCACAATACAAGGTTTCAGACTTAAGTCATTAATTCTGTAACTTTTCGGTGGAATAAACCGATTGTTCAAATTTCTCGAATTTTGTTTCGTGATTTAGTCTGACTGTATTTATCAGTCGCTAGTTGTAAGATTTGGGAGACATTCTCGACTTATGATATATGATTGGTATTCAATCACGACAACCTCAAGGTCGTCAGAGTGTGCTCTCTACAAGGCCTCTCGGTGAAATTTAAAAGATATAATAATTGGTAAAAAAATGCTTGATGATTGTTTCAGGAACCGAGATTGCATTGGAAATCAAATATGCCTCGTCCGATTTCTACAAATTTTAAACTCCAACATAAGGTCTTTTAGAAACTAACTAGTGGGCAAGGCCGTGTGCAATCGTTCACGAGTATGCAATAAGCTTTAGCCTTGCCTTGAGCGAGGTCTCATATCAAAGCTTCACTTCGGCCCCAAGCACGACGTGTTGTTAACGGAAGTGAGCACACTTTCCTGAGTGCATTTGTATATCCGTCCTAAAGTTTGTTAACTTCATGTCAACTAGATGTGCTCGGCAAAGAATATGGAGACAGAAAGAGGCAAAGAAAAGGGCTGTAAGTACAAAAGTAAAAGAAATGTCACCAATTCAACGACAAGATCTACACTACACCAGCCTCATGACAACACTCGCCTGATTATCCTGCTTGAATGCTAGTTTCACAGCAGAAGAAAGAGCTAAGCATTTTAACTTACAAATACCCCAGTAGGAACATATATGACATATGATAACCAATTATGACATGTGATAACCCCTGTATGGTATACATAGGAAAATATATTAAAGAATGCCTAGATGCTAGATATCCCTCCAATTATTGCAAAAGATCATTTTCATCCCATACTATGCACCCTTGTATTAAGTGATTAACCTTATAGTTATGTATACTGTAGTTATGTATGCTTTGCACCTTGTACAATTGTTGTGCAATAAAATTATACTTATATTTGTTTGCCATTACTACAAAATAGCAACATATTCCAAAGCTCAAGAGAAGCCTTCATGTTTACACACTGTCTTTTATTCCATTGTATGTTTTGGATAATGACATACATTGTATTTACAGCCATAGATTACTGATAATGATTACCTAAGAATACAATAGCACCATTTCAATTAAAAAATTTAATCACTTATTCAAGTTTAACTTCCACATACATTCATTATTAAGAATTGCATTTGCACATATATTTATAAATTTTATGAATTACACGTACCTTATTATTGGACAATATAATGGCCACCATCAAAACAACACATGTTTAGATCTACCAGTGCAGAGTAGACAGATGTCAAACTATGGAACATTGTGCTTCATACTTTGGAAGAATTGCATTTGTTATAAGACCAATCTCTCTTGTGCACCTTTCAGTCATGCAACAAGCCTTGTTCTGCCACAGTTATAGGGCTTCCAATGAATGGAAAACAATTGTCTGTAGGTGTAAGACATAACAATAATTGCTTGTCAGTGTCTATCTACATGATTACATCATACAGTTAAAGCTGCACAATTAAGCGACTGCCTTTACTTTGAACACCTAGCCAAGGTGAATATGTTCCGAGCCAAAGTCTGTGTGCTTTTACCTCGAGATCCGTTGGTATAATGACCCTTTGAGGAATTCAGTGACCACCGCGCCCTGTCAGCGTCCGGACCACATACAGCGTTTGTCGGTATCAAATAAGGGGATGCTTCTGATAATAATTAGCACGGCGGCATTTCAGCTCAAATCAGCCATTGACGTGGCGCCATGCCGCCAAAGTCTGGCTTCACTCGTCCAAGCTGTAATTAATCATCCAGATTGCCTAATTACAAAGGGGGACCGCAAGGAGCAACACCATTGTCATTTATATCGGCTCAAATTCATTCCTTTCAAAACATTATTTTGGTGGTCCATTTAAAAATAATTTTCCCAATGACACAAGCACTAAGAATCCCGTGCAAAGGAACCACCTATTCTCATGAGTGGTCGTCAATTTTGACTGTACATAGTGTCAGTCTTCCAAGATCAAGAGAGACATTTCATGGTCTATTCCAAGGTAGTAACGGTGATCCCTGTGGTGTCCACTTCAGCTGTGTGGATACTCACATCCTCCCCAACCTGCAAATAGAAAATCAAGCCTGTGTCAATTTAGAAACATCCTTAAGTTTGTAAAAGAAAACCAAAGGCTAGAGTGGTCCCTATGATAGACACATACATTGTGTCAGGGCTCTAGCCAGCTCAAAATTTTTTTCCATCGGCCAATTCCCATTGTCGCAAAAACACTACTCCAGGAGACTGAACTGAGACCTTGAAAAACAGATTTTAATGAGATTATTGTATGCGAAAGGGCACCGACACACATTGTCAACAATAGCAAAACAAACAGTGTTGCTTTTACGGCCGTGGACGGCGTCCCCAAGCCGCCTGTAGCTTCCACCAAGGAGCTTTTATCAGATTTTTGTCCGTCAAGGTTGACGGATTGGTTTTAAAATTTTTCCATCACATGCAGCAAATTTCCGTCAATTGACGGAAAAACGGACGCTGGCTAGAGCCCTGCATTGTGTACAAGGAATCTCTTTGTGCCCCTTTGATTTCCAACAATGGAGACACAATGTGAAGAGAGTCTTTATCAAAATCAGAACAGAAAGGTTTTTGGTAAAATACTCCTATATAACAATTATTGAAAACTAATGGAAAACTTACCCCTGCTGTCTGCAGAATGTTCCTGACTATCTGGAGCCCACCAGGGTCCCTAGTCAGCACGCACATGAACCCCCCACCCCCTGCTCCTGCAAGTACCTACATTTTGTACATGTACATGTTAACATAAAAATATTCAATATTCATACAATCAACATGCTATCAACACTAAAATGTAGATTCAGGAAAAAAAGATGCCAACATTTTTTTAGATTGGCGATGACATATGTTGCTGAATACATTACATGTAGTAAGTAAAGTATGTAAATGATAGATTGATGAAATGTAGACTGAATCATACTAACCTGTCCATAGACGTGAGGTTTCAGAGCTGTCATCATCTTCCTCACTGCCACAGGCTCACAGCCTGGAGCCATTTTCTTTTTCTGCTCCCAGTACCGGTCCATACAGGCCCCTAAAGCACCTAAATCACCTGTGATACCAACAAACCACAGAACAATGACACAAAAGTTCTTGATATGGCAACATTCCCATTTCTTAATCACACATTGCAAAGAAACTAAGTATTTTATGCAAAACATGACCTATTGCATAAAAAGTAAAGAAAACTATTTGACATGGAAACTAACCTTCTCTAAATGCTTTGGCACAATCTTCTGCATTGGTCACCAAGTCATCACAGTTAGCTACCACTTCAGGCAGCCTAGCATACCTACAAGGTGATACATGACAAATATATTGAATGACTAAGAGAAAAGAAGGACAACATATCTTGCTATCTCAAATGTGCTATCGCAATGGTTACCATTTCCTTATTTACCATGGTAGATCTAAAGTTTACTTTAAAGTAAAGTATCATACATGTATCATCTGATTGTATAAGTCTCAACTACAGTCTTAACATGCCAATAGGTTAGCTTGAACCATCCTTTGGAATGAATCTTGACAATCAACAGTCAGAACCAAGGTTACTGCCTATGCTAAGACCCCTGACTTCATGAGCACACAGTATATAGCTTGTAACTTTGACAGATTCGGAGGTCTTACCAGTTCCTGACCACATCTTGTAGCAGGTTCCGCGCTAGTCTGGTTTTGCCGGTGTAAACCAGAACCAACCGGCTGTTCAAGGCCTGAAGTACCTCGTCGCTAACGGAAATGTGTTCAACCTCCACTTTCACTGGAATCTGTGGTCTACAGCGACCAATTTTCACTGCAGGGTCAAGACCTGAACCAAGAAAGAATGTCTGGTAAACTTGCTATTTTAGGAGTAATGTCAAACACACTATTTAAAAGAAAACAGGAAAAAACACAATGAGACCAGTATGAGATAACCTTTCCTAATATTGTGCAATTCAATTCAATTCAACTCTGCTAGCTTCCCCTCTGTCCAACACATAAAACGAACACTAAACAGGGGATAAAATGATTAAAGCACAACTTTCCACAATGGAGAACTCACCCCCGACTTGGTCCTGCCAGCCTCCCCCAGAAGTGAGAAGCTGTTCCACATACAGAACACCGTGCATGAGGGACAGGTTGTCAGCCTCCCGCCCTAAAAATGACACAAAGGGATCATGAATACAAATTTCAGTGGTCTAGTCAAGTCATAATAAACTGGGCTGTCTCCAAGACTAAGCTGGTGTGTTACGCCGAAGGGCAGTTATACCGGCTATATAGGTACATGTACAGATACAGATACAAACTCATCCCCCAATCCAGGAACGGAAATTTGCATGTTGGAATAGACAAAAGTTCATCTTAGTGCTTGCCTGTCTAAATTTAAACAATCTGAACTTCATGACATGAAGTTCATGACAGTGCATTAATTTTAATGCAAATTAACAATATGGGCCCCAAGACAATGTCTGAGACAGAAAATTAAACCTTGAGACAGTCCTGATCATCATATCAACCCCATGTGGACATAGCTAATAGCCTTGTATGTAATTAAGGGTTAACTTGACAGGTCAACATTTGCTTGAGAGCAAATACGGCATATTTCATCCATCTCTCTCCAACAATAGTCTGTTCTAAGTGGTGCGGCAGTGGTGCTGCAGTGGTGCTGCAGTGGTGCGGCAGTACATTTTGTATTATAGTGACTTCCATTGCCTAAGGCACTGTTCTCCACATAACAGCATAATCATCTTACACTTTCTGGTAGTCAATGTTTTTCATGTTTCTCAAGTTTGAACTGACCTGTCACCTTGTACAGTACAGCCAGGATAGCCCCTGCTAGGATACTGCTTGTGCCCAGCCCTGAACCATGAGGGATGTCCGACCATGTGTGCAGCTCAAACCCACCCCCATGTCTGGTCTGTAGCTGCTCCCGTAGACTGGTGGGGGAGGGGAGGGTGACCAGGTCTGCACACATAACACATGCCTTCAGCAGGGCTCCTACAGGGAATATAAAACAGCATTGGAACAATTAATGCGGAAGTAAGTTTCAAAAGATATTAATACATTTTTATACTTTTCTTGTGAGCTGGCCTGGAAGCATTGAAATTTTGGTAACTAAAGACCTGCAGTCAGAATTTTTCAAATACATCAATACTTGCACCTGTATTTGATAGACAGTATATGATTCAATCTCTACAAGTGGATAAAAAAATGGAGGTTTACTTCCAGACGTTTCGAGTGACTTCAGCATCACTAGAATGAACTGGCAGGACAATTCAATACAAGCACAGATGAATTGCTCTGCCAGTTCATTCTAGTAATGCTAAAAAGAGTGATGGATGTGACTCAAAACGTCCAGAAGTAAATCTACATTTTTATATTCCAGTTATAGAGATTGAATTGTATTTGAATATTATTTACCTGGATGTCTAACCTCATAAATGTTTACTAGTAACTGCTATTCATGTCTTGGCAAGAATATGAATGTAAGTGTTGCCTACATAATGTAACATCCAGCACACCATCTATTTTGACATTTGCTGGTGAGACACAATGTAACTGTAAGCCCTGTACCTGGTGCATGGGGCTGGCAGTATGTTTCCATGTCAGAAAGTTCAGTACAGGTGAGGCGCACGCTGCTGTTGTCAAGGTTACTATCAATCACCAGAACAAGCTCTGGCCTGTCATGGAACAACAGACTCATCAGACTCTTCAACACACATGACAAAATTTGTGCAGTGAATTGTGTTTGGCACAAAGTGTCCTGTACATTCCATCTGAGTATTTTTGTATATTTTCATTGCATACATAAATGTAATGTCTATGAGAGGAACAACCTTCTCTGTACCTGAGTTTACCCATCCAAAAAGATACAACTGTACAGTTCTGAACTTGTCTTCCACCGACTGGTAAGTAATTAGTGGCATCTTGTGAAAATATTTGCATCAATACATGAAGAAATAGCTACTGTACTACATTACAATGTGACCTATAAAAATGAATCAAGTGTGGTATGCATACTCTTGTATTCTCCTTGCTTTTGCCCCGATTGGTTTCTTGCCATCGATGAGAAGAGCAACATTTGTGACGGAGCCTCCGTGCTCGTATGTGATGGGTGGGGTGTCGCTCCATCCTCCGGACAGGTCTATTCTAGCAGGGCACTCTGCCACCCCCCACTGTCCCATACTGGGAACAGGGCTCTGCTGAGTGTGGATGAACTAGGGGAGCAGAACAACAAGTTGAACAGATACTGGATCTAACTCTCTATTACATCTACACATTTTGAAAAGATAACAACAAAAAATAACATCTTTGACAGTCTATGAAAGAAGGAAAGTCTGTGAGTGAGTGAGTGAGTGAGTGAGTGAGTGAGTGAGTGAGTGAGTGAGTGAGTGAGTGAGTGAGTGAGTGAGTGAGTGAGTGAGTGAGTGAGTGAGTGAGTGAGTGAGTGAGTGAGTGAGTGAGTGAGTGAGTGTTGAGTGAGTGTTGAGTAGGTGTGTTTTGCCAAAGGGCAGCTATACTGGATATACAGATATAGATATGCAGGTATTCTGATATGTAAAAAACATTTCATCATGCAGTAACACTTGCACAGAATAGAAAAATACATGTACATTGCATTGCCTCAAGCTACAGAGCATAACACACATAATTTTATACTTAGAGTAAGTACATAACATTACATGATATATTCAAAGTTACGAAGCAGTACCTGTTTTGCCGTCATTACTATCTGTCTCCGGAGAATCTGTTCAGCTCCCTCATAGTGTCGGGCTGCTCGGATCAGGAGGTCTGGTCTGGAGCTTGGTTAGAGAAAGAAACTTTACTGTTATACCATAATTCTTATCTTATTGATGCACAGAAGATTAATAAACAAGTAAATCAAGAACAAAATTACCTGTCCAGCCAGAATTCTCTCTCCAGTGCCAATGCCTGTACACCAGCTGCATATTCCCCTGCCTACAGCAAGTCAAAAAAAGACATTACTAACATACATGTACATCTGACAGTGTAATTACCTTTTTAAAAGGATATATGGCATCCTTAAAGAAGTACGTGTCTGTTTCTATATGTGTCCAGGGAGTCCTGAAAAACAGGCTGAAGCCTGGGCGATGTACTCTGGTAAAACAAATAAAACGAAACGAAAGAAGTACAATATTATTATGACTATCTAACATGTCATGTAAGAAAAAGTTTTAGATACCTTCCAAACAAAATGTAACAGTTTCAGAATATATCAATAAGATGTTCTTGCTCGATATCTCAGACTACCATATCAATATCTTAGACTGTCATGTTAACGTTCAGCCAAACACGCTTGATTCCTTTGTTTACAAATCGCAAAACAATCATTCTGTTATCATATCATGTCAGAAAGAGAATGGGGGTCTTGTAGGGGGAATGGGAGAATAGTTACCTCTAGAAGCTGATACGCTGGTTGCCACTTCTTGTTGGCAGCAGGCCCACTCCTGAGCCCCCACTGCCCCCCCACCAGGCTGCCCAGCACGTCAGCGATACAGGCCAGGGTACGGGCAGTCACACCTGGGGTGGCCGTGCTCGTCACAACTACACATCATGTACACAATACATGGAGTGAGGTTTTACTTTTTCTTATGGGTTAAAGAAATGTAATTCATCAACAATAAACAATTGAATTCAGGGCTTGTCTCAACTGAACAATGTAATTGTTGTGCAAAGCAGATTATCAATGTTTTGGTCATTTATTCTTGGTAGTTTGCACTTTACAAAGTGACCCTCCCTCTTCTTCAACAAATAATATGCATCACGAGGCCTATATCTTACATTTTGAAAGGAAGTTTTCGAAACATGCATCACAAAAGAAATCTAAAAGAAAGATATCCAGCCTTGTGTTGGAAGGTTCAACAGTACAAGATAGTCACTTTGACAATTGAACAGAATCAGGGGTTTGTTAGTTCTTCAGTATTGGTGTTCTAAAACAGAGGAAAAGTGAAGTGTGCAAGTTATTCCTTACCCTGTGGACATGCTTCCAAAGCCACTGTAAGTGTGGAAAGAGAAAACATCAATCCTTACATCCCACCGCTAGACATTGTTTAAACAAAAACTTCAACATACATTTTATCAAAGTATACAATTAAAGTGACTAAAAGTGGACAAAGAGAATGGATTGTTAGTATGTTAACAATATCAATATATAGTGTTAACAACCACACCACTGTTAGTTTGTTGCACTAAAATATAAGTGATTAATATAATTGATTGACAAACTATAAACTACACTAAAGTAATGGTAACTGTTGACAGAAGTTTCTATCAATCAAACATTATAAGTCTTTAATGAAACTCTAACGTTATATGACATACCAAAACTTACCTGATCCAAAAAGACATGGACAATACTTGAAACTGCACGCCATGTTTAAAGAATCTGGGTAACAAACACTATACAACAGACAATCGAAAAGTATTTGTCAGAGGTTTCTTCACCTGCATCATTGCAGCAAGGCATGCTGTTCTCTTTGTTTGAAGCCTACCTTGGTCCAGTGTACCCAGCACCTGTCTGTGGTAGCCTTCTACTGCTGCAGACTTGAAGAATGGCAGAAGGCAACCCCCCTTTCCACTCAGTAGTACCTTCCGCACATGGTGCTGTCCTACACTATAGAAAAGATCTCTACAGAGGAAAAAGACACAAGCAGGGATTGATGAACCATAATTATTGATATTCAAAGTATTTATATCTATTCTTGTTTTGGCAATGTTGATTTGATTATAAGGATGACACCTGTGCACACATCAATTTTTGGCTATTTCCAAAAATAGAATAAAAATTTCTACTATATATTGTAAGACATACAAAGCAGCAGCAAAATGAGCAAATACATGCCGTAGGTTGGGAAAAAAATATTGGGAAACATGTATCATGTCATAGAATGTCACCGTTAATTCTAGGGTCAAAGAAGAAGATATAAAAGAATGAAAGTGAAGAATGTACTGTTGAGTATATTATACTCTGTGTATTAAGTCATTTCAGGGTTCTCCCCAGAATTTTTTAGTATAGTGGTGGGGGCGGCAAAAATAACCCGCACCAACGCGCTGCAATTTCATGAAAATGGGTTCATTTTGCAATGACAGAGGGTGTCAAATACTACAAGTATAATTTACTGTTGTTATTCCTTTGTTGTGAAGTGGCAAAACTACTATTGTTTTGATCATTGCTCATTCACAAGTTTTTGCAGACAATGCTGACTGGAAAAGTGATGCCACTTGGTACAAAAATCTGTGAATTGTCATTAATCTTAGCAAAACTAACAAAGAAAATAGGGAAGAAACACACTAAATTTGAAAAATAGTATAGTGGAGCTGGCTGAGAGTATAGTGGAGGGCCTCCCTTATTCCACTCTCTGGGGAGAACCCTGCATTTGTTCAACCTTCCTGACCACCTAGATTTCATACTGAAAGCAACTTTTTTTGGCCAAACGTTTTTAAATATCAGTTTTGGGGTTCCTAGAGGACGTCACTCATCATCAATTCAGCATGACCTTCTGACAAAAACAATAGGACAGGTGGAGTACACAATATAAGGTAACATGGTTCAACTATTATTCATTCTAACCTAGTTTTTCTGTGTACACTGTTATAGATGATATGCAAATGCCAGTTACTATTAATATTCCTGACAATCAAGGAAAGGCTACAGCATAATACATGACCCATTATTGGAATGAAACAATTCCTTAACAATAGTACTGAGGGTACTGTATCAGAAAGAAAGACGTACTTTGTAATGATGCAAGTGTTCCACTGAAGAGTGTTTATATTAGTCTCTACCAGACTGACTACTCTGGCCATTACAGGGAGAATAATTTGCCAGGAGAGTTTTGCTACCAGAGGAGTCTGTCGGCCACAGAGGGGAAATATGAATCTACTGACTCCCCCAGCCAGTTTCCCATTTTTTTTCCAACTTCTACAATCCCCACTCCCCCATAGGAGGGCCTGGTGGAGGCTATGTATAAGGGTAAAAAAATCTTCTGATTTCTACTGACCTTCTCCACTTGAACTCAGCAGAGTGGTCCACACAGGACAGCACCTCCTGCAGACTGACTCTCCAGGACCCCCTCCACCTGTACATGGGCATTTCTGTAAGTCTGGGATTTTACACTAATGATGAAGAAGTAATATTGAGATTTAGACTTGACTACAACTACACCATCCTCCATAGTAACCTCTGTCTCATTTCTCTTGCTGGATAAGCATGTGGTTAGCAGGCAAAAAATTAAGCTAACAGTCACTATTAGGGCTGGGTATTGGTATGTAGCGTACCGGTACAAAACCGTTTTTTCTTATTGGACCAGTCCAGAAAAACCGGACCTGAAAAATTCGGTGGACCGGATGTTGGACCGATTAGAAAATTAACATATTATTTTATCAGACATTCACACCTTTTGGCGCTTGCAGGTGGAAGAAAATAACAAGAGTGAAGTAGAGTAGAGTTTATAGTAATTTCTACCAAGTTTTACAGCCAATCGTACAGGTGCAGTTAGCGTTGTAGGATTTTAAAACGCCAGTGTAAGTCTAATACTCCACCAAACAGATTTCTTTGTTGTGAAATGGACCATTGGTATGAGTCATACTGAACCAGGTCCAGGTTCAGGTCCGGACCTGGACCTGATCCTTTGGACCTGAACCGGACCTGGACCTGCATTTTCTGTACCGGTACCCAGCCCTAGTCACTATGGTACACAGGTTATTGATAATAATGCCAGTGCTATCTTGGGGCATCTCAGAAGTACTAGTATAAGTGATATACTTTGGTGGTAGGAGTTTGAAAACAGATAGCCGTCAGCAGTTTCTGGGCTATGATGATCTCCAATCCATTACTAGTAAATCAGTCCGTATTGACACAGGTTAAAAACATAATGTTTAAGACCAACAACCTCTCCAACAGGGAGACTCCTTTAGAGTTGTGGAGTAGCCATAAGACTTCAGCAATGCCCACTGGCTCTGTGGGGTGGAACACTGGGAACAGCTTAGCATTCATCAAACAGCACTCATCTGCTGGCTGGACAAAAACACATGTATTAAGGAAAATTTTATGCATCAAATCTGATAGTTAGATGCAGATCTGACATTTTACCCCATCTCTTCTTAACGTTTGTCATTGTGAAATTATTTGTGCATTATGTATTACATACAGCATTATAGAAAGAACACAACAGCAGTGAATTAGTTAGCTTTCTTTCTTTCTTTTTTGAAAATGGGGAAATACAGAATGTCCCCATCCCTGTCCCTAATGCTGAAAACACCATCCCTGTCCCTGGTGCTGAAAATACCATCCCTGTCCCTGGTGCTAAAAGCACTGGCCCTGTCCCTGGTGCTGAAAATATCGTACCCAGCTAGGTGCTATTCGGTCAAATAAGTTAATTTTTAACGTTTGTCATTGTGTAATCATTTGTGCATTATGAAGTATTTTTTTTCACCACTGCTGCAATTTGAGATTACTAAATTGGGGTTGTGTGGCTCATCTTCCACAGAAGCTAGAGGTTCTGGGTTTGACTCCTGTCATGCTACCAATCTTGTGCCCTTAGGAAAGGCACTTCACATTACTTTCCTCTACTCAGGTGCAAAAATGACTTCGAGTTGGGAGGTAAAGGGTGATGAAAGGTAAGGGTTGGGCTTAGCCTGCCAATACCATGACCTAGACACAGAGGACAACAACCCACTGCCCCTACAGCCTATAGAAGTTATGGGACAACCCTTAACTACATGTACCTTTACCCATTATTAGAGAGCTTCTGAAAAATGTCAACAATTACTACTACTCATTATCAGTAGATTATTCTACATGCGTCGATGAAGGTTAGACATCCAGGTAATAAGATACACCAAAAAGTAGTTACTCAAGCAACTGGATATGGATTTGAAAACGGTCAGACGTTTTTGATAGAATCCACTATCCTTCGTCAGTGACACTGAAGTGATCTGGAAGAAACAGGTCTTATTATTCATTATTCTACATGATTTTGTCTCTCCTACACTGAAAAGTTTCCTACCATGTGTGGACCCCACAGATCTCCATGTAGAATTCCTGTTCTCTGGAAGAACACATCCCAGGATTCATTGCAAAATGTGTTGTCTTCTCCAGCAGTGGCCTATGTAGATAAATGTGTATATTGTTTGGAAATTCAATATTTATTTAGACATAAGTTATTTCAATTTGGTTGAAGACTGACATATAAATAGTATAAACAATTCTTGAACTGATGTACATGTAACCTAGGATAGACAACATCCCTATTTTACACTTTCTATTTCACAGCTTTAATTGCATGATATACAACAACTATGTTTTAGTATGCTAACCTACAAAGTATGAACTACTGAAGATCAAACACAGTCAGTCAACAATGATTATAACAGTAACGTAATAATTGATAATATATATCCTTACCTGTAGTCCATCCTTAGTTCCAAAGACAGTGTAAACTGTGGCTGTGTTTGTTCCAAACAGTTTGACATGGAAGCACTGCAGTACAGTGTGAGGCACAAGCTCTGCTGCTCTTAGAATCTGAAGTGTGACAAATTCACAAAACAGTCATGACTATAACCATTGGACTTAATAATATACACACTTAGGCAGTCAAGAACAGTACTCAAGGACTGATGGTCTGCTACAGTATTACACTAAACAGAATTAACAGACAAGGGTGGCACAGTGACCTTACAGTGCTCTTATGGTTTGGGTGGTCAACTCAGGACCTGATCGAAGACACGAATCCCTGCAGGTCCTGATGATCAACCCTTGCAAAAGATTTCCTCAACTGACTCAGGTGTGAGTACCTAGCTTCAGATAGGAACGTTCCATTGAAAAGACATTAAATGGAGCTTGTAACTATTCAGTTCAAACCTGGTGCGTTACACCATGATGTAATTTACTGGCTATGCAATATACAAAAAAACAGTTTGCACTTGCACAATATGAAATCTACATTATTACGATACCTCATGACATCTCCATATTTGCAGTATGTAGTTTACTTGGAGGTGTTAACTAACACATGCATACTTCTTCTTTGTTTGAGAAACTGCACAAAAGGTGCATTCAGATGTGATATATACATGTACCTGAGACACCTCCTCACCCAAAGCATGCAGGTAGCACCCCTCAGGGATACAGATGGGGCCCTGAAACAAGTTAGTGAGGAACATAAGACTTGTGACAGCAAAGTTGTGGACTGTAACAAACTGTTGGAAAATAATCTACTAAATGGCCAATTGATTGCAATTAGAAAAACTAAATTGCCAATTGGAAAGCTTGGAAACTCAAAAGTATAAACCATAACCCCATAATGAATACAAATTTGAGCCAAAAGGACAACTCAACAATACAATGTTGATACCATACTTCTAAATGGAAACCACAAGAACATGTTTACATTTTCCACACTGCTGCACAGAAAAAGCACAAGCCAACAACTGACCTTGAGGTCACAGTGACTGACAGCAGACCCAGAGCTCACACAAACTCCTCCTTCTAACACAGAATTCACAGCCACACTGCCATCTTCAACTGTACAGCCATCCTGCAATATCAGGAACAATAAACAGTTTCAGTTTCACTGAACGACAATAATCAAAGTGTTGAAAGCAAGTTAGAGTACACTAAACAATGTGATGTGTACATGACTTGCAAACTATGAGAACTGTAGCAGTGTATTTACCTGTATTGCGGAATGTGTGATGGGAGCCCAGGTTAGGTTGCAGATTGGGTCCGTTTGCAAAGGGCACTTTACCAAATGCTGCAGGTGTACCGAAGCATTTTCTGTCATGTAGTCGTGGCGGCCATTTGGTATGCACACTAGGAATATAGGACATTGTACAAAAGTCAAATTTAGTATGTGGACTATCATTTACAATATGGAACAACAATGTTTATGACACATAAACAGGACTCAAAACGTCACGTCAAGCCAAGGCATGTGTAAAAGTATGAGCCACCATTCTATTCTTCCCTCCTAGAATACAACAAGTAGAAAATTATAACTTTGAGCCTATTAATTCATACATTGATATAAAATGAACCGTGAATAAATCAGTGTTTTCTTCCAGTAACAAAGGCATGTACACCTGTTATTAATGATATAACACTAGTTCACCTTTATCCGCAGGGTAACCTATATCCGTTGCTTCCAAAAACGATTATTTAGGGATATCAAGTCAACGGACGACAGCTTGATCCACTGTCTGTCAACTTGATGTCCCTTAATACCGTGTGTGTAAACACAACGAATATAGGTTACCCTGCGGATAAAGGTGAACTAGCGTTACAAAGTACAACAAACCTGCTTTCACGTTGATTCCCCTCAGAGTTTTCCATAGCAGAGCTCTGGCATTTCTCATGGTCATGACCTCTCGCTCATTCCTCGGTCTCGGTGTTCCACCGTACTGGCCGCTACGATCACCCGACACAAAGGCCTCTTCTGTCACCAGAGTAGCCATACACAGCAGGATGTCAAAGAACAGGGAAAGCTGGAAAGAATACAACAGCAGTGAATTAGTTTGCTTTCTTTCTTTTTTGAGAATGGGGAAATACAGAATGTCACTATCCCTGTCCCTAATGCTGAAAACACCATCCCTGTCCCTGGTACTGAACACACCATACCTGTCCCTGGTGCTGAAAACACCATCCATGTCCCTGATACTGCACACACCATCCCTGTCCCTGGTACTGAACACACCATACCTGTCCCTGGTGCTGAAAACACCATCCATGTCCTGATACTGCACACACCATCCCTGTCCCTGGTACTGAACACACCATACCTGTCCCTGGTGCTGAAAACACCATCCATGTCCCTGGTACTGAACACACCATACCTGTCCCTGGTGCTGAAAACACCATCCATGTCCCTGATACTGCACACACCATCCCTGTCCCTGGTACTGAACACACCATACCTGTCCCTGGTGCTAAAAATATCATACCTGTCCCTGGTGCTATTTAGTCAAGTAAGTTAATTCATTGACAGACATAGCTCATAATTCCAACAGGCACCATTGTACAAATTTAAAAAAAATACATAAATTTTAAGTGAGTCAAACAGATGTACTAATGCTGCATCAGTACCATTGAGTTATATACACTTCAGATATTTTGGTGTTTTAGACAATCCCTAGAAGGCCTCTGTAACAATGTTTATTGTTGTTTTTTGTTGTTGTTGTTTTAATGTGGCAGTATTATGGCACCTGGTGCCCAGCAGAATTAAGAGGGTTGATGTATTATGCATTGGCAACCATATACATGTACTTAGGATAACAGTTGAGGCAGTATGAAATGGTAGGCTCTTTAGATACTGTTTTTTGTATTAACAATGAAATCAAGAGGGAGAGAAAGGTTTACAAAGTACCCTACTCTATGACTTTCTAATGAAACTACAGTACAAAATCCATGCACCTTGATTGGCTCAGCTCCACTGTCCAAACCCAGGTAAGTGCAGGCATCCAGTGGGGGTGTGACATGTACAGTCAACAGCCTCTCAGCTGCACTGCTTGACAGGAACACCACACCTGCCACCTGTGAAAACATGATGTTATGAACAAACATTCATCTTGATGATTAAAAATGACCCAGCCTAAGACACTTAAAGCCATAAGATATAGTAAGTGTAAAATCTAAATTTGCTGTGGTAGGTGCAGGTGTTGAAAATTAGTAGTACAGTAATAATACATTGTAAATAAGACATATTCATTTTGTGACATGGGGTCACAGCAACATTGGCAAAAATAGCAAATGTTTCACAATCTACATGTACAGTAGCATGTCGTATAAATGAAACATGGCATACAAACCTTGTAAGTACTACAATGAGTATGATGACTGTCTTGTAACTTACTAAGTATACTGAGATACAGACAGAAATTGTGATATAATCCAGAGAACTAACCAGGTGAACAGTTCCTTCAGCAGTCACCAGCTCCTGCATACCAACATTGGACGGTTTGTACACTATGTCTTCAACTGTGCCCTGGAAAGAACAAACCAGACACAACTGACACAAGATTGTCACAAAGTGGTCTGTTGACGGATGAACACCACAACATGTGTGTGACATCATCAGATAAATGTTCACCTGTACATGTCACACATAGAATTTTCCACCACAGGTTCATCTGATCTACTGCACTAATGATAAATACAAAATAAAAAATGGCCAGCCAACTTTATGTCTAATGATCAAAGTCAGTAGCCTCATTAGCAGGCTCGAAATGAGCCTGTTTTTCTAAGGGCTAAGCACTTATAATTTTTTATTTTCTTTTTTGATTGTCACTGATAAACCATCAGAAGAAGAGAAAACTGTAAATTGTATAAGCAAAAAAAGCCTAACTCGTAGAGCCAACTAAGAAGGCTACAAAGGCAGTAAAAAGAGTTGAAATTCATCAGAAGAAATAAACAATGCCAAACTTAAATGTGGCTGATCAATACTGGAATTAAGAGTTAAGCTGTAATGTATGACTGTGTCTTCCTACCTCAGTATTAACCTTATAAACACCATGGTTCCTGGCATAGGTTACATCTGCAGCTACTGTTATAGCACAGACACCATCAAAATCTGTCCAGTCCACCTCTGAAATCAAACAGGCAATGAGTTTACTATTCCTCCAGAAGCATTGCATGTTTACTTATACCATTGAGAACAGTTTTACTAGATATATCATTGCATGTTGATATCCATAAAGATACAAAAGTTCATCCTGACCTAAAATGTTGGGAACAGTCAGCAGCATATCTGTACTGCAGACCCAAACTCCAGGGGGAGACCCAGGTGAGATCTGGAAGTAAAAATGAACTTTTAAGTCATTGTGTCATTGTGTACTGATGAAATACATCATTACACACTATTTACATGGAAGGTCAACATATTCAACTATTATTGATGATCACTGCATCAGACTATGTTGAATACTATAAATGCAGAAACTTTCACAGTGGTTTAATGTTTGCGGTTTTCGCAGTGGCCACTTCACCGCAAACTTAAAACCACAACAAACAGTGCAAAATTAAAACCACCGCGAAAAGTCGTTTTTTTCCGCTACCACAAAATTAAATCCCCGCAAACTTTAATGCATTTACAGTGGTGTTGCAGTAATAGAGACCCTGCCCACCTTCCTGGTCATAGTGTCCAGCAGGCTGTCTAGGTTACAGAACAAGCCATCATATCCAACAGCAGTGTCGGCAGTCAGGGTGGCTGGGAGGGTGGTGAAGGCCTTCCCACAGGGATTGTATGGGAAGTCACGTCCCTGACAAAACATACAAAAGATCGTTGTCAAGCCATGTGATTGTATTTGTACACTCTTGGCATAATGGAGAAACTACACCACTTAGGAAAGATTTTCTAATTAAATACCATAGCAACAGAGAGGGTTAGGGAATTAGGGTTAATATATTGCTTGTACTGTGCTACACTGGCAACCTGGGAAAAATAAAGCAGGAAAGATCAAAACTAACTTGGAAGCATAGCTACAGAGGGGCCTTGACCAACTAGGCATAAGCCTGAAGGAAGCAGAAATCCTTGCACAAAACCACCCTTCATCTGAGTGGAGACTGCTTGCTGCCAAATGCGTCACCAGAGGATCTAAGTCTAAGTAAGTTATAGAGGCTAAGGTACAGGATGTCAAACTAGGGGTGGGTAGTGGAATGATGTACAAGACTACAAGTACAAAACTCTTTTTCTTGTTGAACCAGTCCACAGAAAACAGACTGAAAAAATCGCTGGACCAGATTTTGAACAGAGGAGAAAATTACTGTATTATATCAGCAGGGGTTTACACATTTTGGCCCTTCCCAGATCAAGAAAACAACAAGCCACCTAGAGTAGAGTTTTCTACAGTAAAACTTACAGACTTTATATGTAGACAGGATTTTGAAATGCCAGTGGGAGTCGGATAATCCATCAAATAGATTCCTTTGTAGAAAATTGGACCATTGTCTTAAGAATTGCATACATGTATTTACAAGTTTTCACAAACAATTACATCCAGGATTAGGTCTGGACGAGGACCTGATCCTCTGGCCTGAACTGTAGGTGGCCTGAATTTTCTGTACCTGTACATATACAGTACCCACACAACAGTGTGACAAGGTGACAAAATTGTAGGATTGCCCATACATACCATGTGCATGATGAGGACATCAGCATCACTAAGCACATCTGAATTCACAACCTGAAAGTTAAATGAAAAAATAAACATTAGCATTCACATGTCTACAACACATGGATCAGAAGAATCCTCAAACATGTACAAAGAATGAGTGACCAGCAAATCCACCTGCAATATTTTTGTGACAATCTATAATAAGCACTTTTGAAACATTTTCTTGAAAATAAAATATATGAATTAGATATAAAATATTGATTCAAAGTGCCCTGAAATAACCACGATTCCCTTCCAATTTCTTTTTTTTTTAAATGGATACATGAAGTATTCCATTCCACTTGAAACATTGCTAGTCATAATTTATAACTGATAGTATAAAATCAGTTAGATCCTTTAACAAGGCGTGATATCATAATTACTGTAAAGTGACTCCTGGCACTGAGGTGTTCTGCCACGATGAGTAGAGCATTCAGCGTGGCCCCCCCACTGCCAACATGAGCCTTGGGGTCCTCCACAGTCAGCAGCAGGGTGTCTGCTGGGATCAGCCCTTTCCTCTGTCGTAAGGTCAGCTCTGAAAACGTTTAAGGTAGATCATTAAGTGATTAAGTGCAGCTTTTCACAATATCGTTGACTCAAATCATGTAACTTAATTGGATTCCAAAATGATAACAGCTTATAATATAATGCCTGTCAAATCAAGGATATACTAGTAGTCAAATGAGGAAGCAGTACCAAAAGTTTGAATATATAAGTACCAAAAATGATTTCATCATGTTGGTAGATCATTATAGAAGATAGAAGTTTCTTGAACTCTACTCTTTACAAACACATCATTAAATAACTGCTTGTGTAAAAGAATTAAAGAATGGAGAAGTAGTGATTAAGAAAAATAAGGTGATGTTTTTAGCATACATTAAACTTTCACACATAGAATATTGCTCTCAACAGCTGATACCATGATAGTCAATGCAGGTATTATAATTCCAAATTTCATTATTATTGTTATTGTTTATCATTGGTTGAATTGTTGTGTCAATTAATATTATAAATAATTAATTGCTGACAGGATCCATGCGCCGTGCAGCAAAAGGCTCTAAACAGCCCCAAGCCCAAGTAGGTTAATGTTTACACTAAAAGCTTTCTTCATCAACACAGCATTAAATTTATGATTACACTGCATTATGATTAATACTGTTGTTATTGTTTATATTTTGCAATGTACTTTGTGTAATAAAAGTTGAAAAAAATTCTTACTCATCTAGCTCTGGACTCAGAATACAGTAGTTTAGATGCTACAGTAGAGTAAGTCTGCAAAAGTAAGTGTAATACATGTATTCTCCTTGCCTGAGGCCCGTTATTTTAGCCGGCAATAAAGGATAATATCATGGTTCCGGGTTTCCGGTCTCACGAGAGGATGCTCACGAAGCACGCAAACAACGTAAGTTGAACTTCATACCATCTTGGTAGGCATGGGCGCTGTCTATGTTCTGACAGGTCAAAACGATCGCTGTCCAAGATCTCTTCATGTCTTCAAGTCATTGCAATAATTATTTGAAGCTGGAGGAAACTTTCTGACGCTGGTTTGCTTGATTCAATTAGTGGTGGACTATTTCACTTAGAGCAAGGAGCTTTTAGCTAGCCATGATTGTTTTTAATTATGAAATAACGTTAATAAAACACTAAATACTGTTCACAGACGTTTGATGTTGTAAACTTAATATTTCAAAAAATAATACTAACGTTATATTTTACATCTATTTGCGTGTATAATTTGTTCCGTTTTGTACACAGTCCACCCCTATATTACATACAATTTTAAAGTAGCACAGTCCAAAATTGAGTATACCAACCATTTTCAAAGGAGGGGGAGACTACTGTATAACTAAAAATATGACATACCAGAAAGTCTCTTTATGATCGGTTGTGTAATTTTTTACTTTAAAACAATATTACAACTTTTGTAGTTTGTTTATTCAGCATCTCAATCTCAGCAATACTATTCATTTATCCATTTATAAAAAATATTTCCCCCTATCAATGAATGGGCTACTCCAAATCACGTCATCACAGCGCACTGCCAGGAAAATGGCCGATTGTCACTATTATCTGAACTAACTGTGCCAAACAAGATGGAATGTCATCTTTAGGTAAGGCATAAGCTTCTTTCTCGAACTCACAGCTCATCCGTTGTATTTTGTGGCTCAATATGTGGTACCTATCACTTCCAATGTGGTTCATATCTCCGGAAAAACACGGTACGATTGTGGTATCCAAGCGTAGCTAATTGGCCGTAGGGCAGCACAGGTGTGCGTCCTTTCTTTGAGTGACGATCAGTTAGACAATGTCAGACATGTATATTTGTGTCTCCTTATGAGTAACAATAACGTATCTTCTGTGCTAATGGAAGAAGAAGAATACGAGCGATCGCGATGATGTCACGGTGACGCAACTTGTGGTAGGCAAAAAGCAGGTGTTTAGCAAAAGATGAATTTTACACATTAACCAGTAATTTGAGCCGCTAAGTTGAATATCAATGTTTGATCCAATCTACTGACGTCCTGGTAGGCAACAACCGTCTAATACCCGGATATAAACAACAACAGCAATCGCTCGTAACTATGGTCTGCTTTGGATTAGTTTGTTCACAGATACCGGATGGGTGCAAAATATGATGATAATAATAATAACGTAAATAATATTGATAAGCTCATGTCTTTTCCCTTTCTTTGTACAGGTCGCTTTGAGCTCTAACTTGGGATGTGGAGAAAGCCATGAACATTCCAAACTCGCTGACCACTTCAAGAACCTGACTGCTTTCGGATCTTCTACTTCACATTTCCGTAGTACATTTTAAGGACCCTGACCTTGCTGTAAATATGATAAGGATGACCGTCAAGCTCTTCATTACCACGATAGTGTTCGTACTGATCATGCTGGGTGCAATGTACCATTACGTGCAACCCGGAAAATCTCCAATCGCTCGAAAGACTGGGGGAACAGCGCCCCCAGATGAGGACGATAAGAACAACAGCCAGTTGTCGAGATGGTGGCGAAAGTTCCAGGGAGACGGGGAACCAGTGCAACTGCAAGCAAACAAAAGTGCAGCAGTGACCACTCCGCCTGTAGTGGTACCCACTCCGCCTGTAGTGGTACAGCCCACATGTAAGAGAATATGGCAGAAGGGACGGTCGTCATGGTTTGATAGCAGGTTTGATGACAACATCAGGCCTGTCTGGTCACGGGCTAACATAGAGCTGCCTGCTGACGCCAGGAAGTGGTGGATGGTAAGGGTTGTCTCTTTCCATAGAACAGGTTACATACATATGTTACAGTGGTACTGAGTAGGATCTGATGTGTATAATGTTACATAGTAACGCAGAACCATGTTGGTATGCTAGTGTTATTGGATAGATACCAAGTTTGAGGAGGAGGAGGACAAAAATGTTCCCATGCTGATGATGCAAGATATATCCTGAAGTTGAAATATCCTGAAGGATAAGATTTAGTGCCATAAATCAGTAAGAAAACTCAACAGTCTGAAAATAGTGTATGAAGTATGAACTATGATCGTTATCATCTTCTGTTGCAGAGTCTTCAGAGCCACAAGGACGAGGACCCCGCCCCCCTCCTGAATGCGTTATTTGATATGGGAGCACCAGATGTCGACCCGTGGGCCAGCCGTAACCTCACAGGGTGTCTCCGCTGCGCTGTGGTGGGCAACTCTGGCAACCTCAGGCAGTCCAACTATGGGGAGGAGATTGATGGATATGACCTGATCTTCAGGTGTGGTTCCAATCGTTGATCATAAAAGTTGGAAGCTTGCACACATGGTTAGGTTCTTGGAAATATATACAATAACATAATATAGAATCATTTGTGGAGACATGCATGTATACACTAGTGGTGGGTACCGGTACATACAAAACTGTTTTTCTTGTCGGACTGATCCGGAAAAAAACAGACCTGAAAAAAATCAGCTGACCAAATTTTGGACCTATTAGGGAATGAATAGATTATACCGGCAGGCATTCAAATGCTTTGGGGCTTACAGGTCCAGGAAAATGGAAGAGCTCAGAGCAGAGGAGAGATGTTAGACATTTTACTACGTTTCTCCAGTCAAAAACTTGGTCCAAAACAGAGGCAGTTAGTGTTGTTTACTTGAAGATGGCTATTGTGGCTCTCGCCCCTTTACAAGTTTTATTTCACAGATAATAAGGTTCAGGTTCGAACCTGGACCTGGTCATCTGGACATGTTCCGTACGGTAGTGTAAATATTACCTATTCGCTCTATGTACAGAATGAACGATGCCCCTACTAAGGGTTGGGAGAAGGATGTCGGCCACAGAACCACCCACCATTTCATGTACCCAGAGAGCGCCACAGACCTGCCAGATGACGTCAGCTTCGTCCTGCTGAACTTCAAACCTCTAGATCTCAAATGGATGAAGACTTCCCTCACAGATGGGTCCATTACTCGGTAAGAGGGGTGAAATCTGCTTGTCTCTGGAACTTTATGTGGGGACATCGAAAGTCTTGTTCATACTCCTTGTGCATGTAACTTATGAGGACAAATTTTCCTTGATTTTCTAAGAAAACAGAGCCCCCGTCATTTTTATCTCTGGCAATAATGCACAGAATACGAGTAATCAGAAGAATGATGTCACTGTAATGCTGTAGTAGGAAGTAAAGCAGGTCCAAAGATTAGTTTATTAGTAATGATTAGCTAATTCAATATCAATTAGTAATCTAATTCTTTTGCCTACCATTCTTTGAATACCCCAAATGTTAACAAAAAAGCAACAATCGCTTGTATAAGATTATTTTGTTACACCATTTTCACCCATGACAAGATTCTTGACCATTTGACTCTTTGTTGTTTCAGGACATGGACTCGTGTAAAAGGCAGAATTAAAGCAAACAAAACAAAGGTCAGAAATGCTTTGCTTACATTTTCTAGTCAACACTTTTACTTTTTAGTAGGGTCCTTTGAGAAAACAACTCTTCTAAGGGTAGACTTGCTTGAATTTGTTGTACCATTTTGCTGTACCTGACAATGTTGAAATTAGTGACATGTACTATGATGTAGTAGATCTAGAGTTTGCTAAACTGCAAAAGAAAACATATGCATGGAAAAATGCTTTACTTGCCATTTACCTTTTGATAATTTTCATTCAGAATTCATCTCCCTTTATAGCCCTACATTTACATATTGTGGTTGACTGAGGCTTTTGCATGAAAATCGAAATAATTTCCTTCAACAGATTCTGGTGTACAATCCTGCGTTCTTCAAATACGTTAACGACAAGTGGACGGAGCATCATGGGAGGTATTCCTCCACAGGCAGCCTGGTTATCCTGTTTGCAGTACACGTGTGCGATGAGGTAAGTCGAAAAGTTGAAGCAGTATATTTTCCCTCAATGGTAAGTAAGGAGGTTTGATGCAAAATTTGTATACAGTATGTTGTATACAGTACAAAATTTGTATACAGTATGTTGGTGCATGCAGTCTTCAGATTTGGCTATGTGTTACAAAGGAACTGAGGAGAATTTAACATACCTACTAATTTCCACATTTTGACTTCTTTCTATTCATTGGGGGAGGTACCTGCTTGATGGTGATGGCATTTTGAGTAGGTTTCAAACTCCACAGATGACTACTCAGGCGGCATGACAACATTAACACAAGTACATGTAGATAGGCCAGAATGTTGAAGGTTAGGTATAACATTGCTGCTGTACAATGAAGCTCACTTTTCCCTGTTTTTTGGTTGTGTGCAGCAGCACTTTCACCCTCTGCATAATAACTTCTGTTGTATACATACAGCACACAGTTGTTACATGAGTGGGTCCTTTGTATAGTGAAGGTCTAGTGCATGGAACATGCACATAATTAATAGGCTCAACAGAATGCACATGTACGTAGCTATTCCTCTGCCTGCTAGCTTCTGTTGTACACAGCACACACTTAGTACATGGGTGGGTCCTTTGTACGGCGAAGGTCTAGTGCATGGAACATGCACATAATAGGCTCAGCACCATAGCTATTCCATTAAAAAACATAGCATAAATTTGAACAAGTCTAGTTGAGCGAGTTGGAGCATTCATGTGCACCATTTTTCTGTGACTTCAGACAAACATACAAGACAAAACATCTGACAGTTTCCCCTCCAATGTATATCTCCAGGTGGACGTGTATGGATTTGGAGCAGATGTGAATGGCCACTGGAATCATTACTATGAATCTTCTCATGTAGAATCAAAAAATGTCAGTTATGAGGCCACTGTCCTGGCCAAGTTGGGATCAGAAGGGATAGTGAGAGTACACAGAAGGGATGCAGGCTCTCTGTAGACTGCTGCAAACTGCTTGTTGCATCACGTGTGTAGGTTCACTGGCCAGCCTTCTAACGCCTGTGCTTCTGGTGGTGGTGGCTACTATGGCAACTGCTTTCTAATAATTCTTTGGCACCCTTTGGTTCCTTTACTTACCAGAATGCCTTGTTATTATGTTTCCTTCCCCATACCTTGTATAAAGTGATAGAAAATATATTGTTTTTGTTCTCTTCTCCTTGATGGTCCTTTTGTTTAACCACACAGTCTTTTAACCAACAGTTTTCCAGAAGGTTTTGAAAGACTACATTGCACTTGTTATAGTTTTTTTAGGTGTACCTTCTTGATAGATATTTTGACATGTGCCATGGTAACGAAAATAATGATTGGAAAGCTCAATTGTTAGAAACATGTAACCTTGTAAGGTCAATAGCATACACACAGTCTTGTATGTAAGTTCCACTAATCCTCATGGTGAAAAAAATGGTATAGTCTACTGGGTTCCTGTGCATATTGTAGGTGTATCTTGACAACAATTAACTGATCTAGTTAGAAATGTGTAAATGTGAAGTGAAATTCTGTATTTCTCATATCTGTTCCTACAGGTGGATGTGTATGGTTATGGAGCTGACAAACTTGGGAACTGGAACCACTACTGGACCACGCATTACTCTGGAGCAGCCCACCGGTCCACTGGGGTGCACGACTCCGAATTCGAACGAGTCCTCCTGGAGAAACTGCAGTCAGAGGGGATCATCAAAATCCACAGAGGCAATGCAGCTAACAAGTAAAGAGGCACCCATATGTGTGATATAATTAATCAACCTGCTACTGGATCTACCACATAGCTTTCCTGCACAGCTTCTTAATCAGAGTGATTCCACTTCTACACTTGATAATCACTTCTACACAGTTGTGTGGCTTCTTATTAGCATTAGATTCCAAGTATTGCCAGAATTGTCTATCTAGATTCTTGTTGAGTATCTGTGATTTTGCTGCATGTATCAGTAACCAGACTTTTGATTTTATCTCACGAAGTAATTAAAGCTTGAGAATCATTCTCAAGACCAGTAGTTTACTTTTTCAGTGAAATCATAAAATGAAATCTTATTATGACCAGCTGCTTAATTGAATTGCTTCTCAACTGTCATTGGTGTAAATTTTGTTATGCATTCTGGGCAATCAATATTTAATGCATAGGTTGTTGTAAATTACAACCTTATAATAGCTCACAGTGTGTGTTGTACTATAGAATAGTAATCAACATTGATTTCATAATCATGATAGTTTTTCTGACAATGATTTATATGTAATTTAGACCACTAAGTGTGATGATTAAACAATGATCAACAGTATGTTGATGATATACTTGTTCACCAATTGTAATTTAAGGCAAATCACTGTGATATCAAACTGAATGTGCATGGTGTTGGCATGCTTGTAACAGATGTAATGGCATCTCCCATCACAACTGATTTAGCATGCTATTACATGTACTAGTAACATGTGTACAACTATAGCCACAGTGATGCAATTCCTGCAAAGGGTCATCATTGCTTGCACATGTTCCTAAGCATGCAGTCCTATGCAGTATAGATTGACAGAAGGACTCACAATTGTAATATCTATTTTGCCTATTTTGAACCACTTTTGTGATGAGGTCTAGTCATTTACATAAAGATTGAACTAATCTTCCTCTGTTGCTTATAAATTTTTGCCTTTGTATCGATGAAAGTAGCTAAATGATGTGATAAATGAAACAACAGGACATATTTGCAGATGTATGGTTTATTCTATATTTACAGAATCTTGAAGCAACATTATATACCTGTAGTAAACAGTATCAACTGTTCTACGTCAAATGGAAGCTTTATATTTTAGCAAATGGCACCACTGTAGACACATGTATAACCAAAAATGTAGCAATGCCCTGCTTTTTGAGCAAATCTGATTCTAGTGTATGTTCCTTGCAATGACACACTCCTTGATCAAATTGTTGTACACATTGTCAATATAATTATGACTGAAAAACTGAAATTAAAAGTGATTTCCTCTTGATTTTATGACATTGAATCACTTCTCAATTCTGGTGGATAAGCATCTGTATATAACGTTTTTGCTACATTTTCCCTGGCTATACTAAGATCCCTGTACATGAAATTGACTTCTGTGTTGTCTCTTGTTTCAGTGAATGACTGCGATGAGACTAAAGCTGTCAGCAGTGGAAATATTTAAGGACAACATACTTGTACTTAATGGATTTAGTTTAGCATGAAAGCATTGCTATACAAAGATAAAGAATGTTTGGAAACATTTTCCTGAAATACCGTTTCCTTGTTTGCTGTCATTGGCTGTTTGCTTCTGCATAACTTACATGCATATCAAACATAAAAATGAACCTTCGCTTCCATCTCAAGGTATCCTGTTTTAAACTTTCAAAAAATGGCCTCTGCAGTCCCTAGGAAAGTTGCAAGGGGCCAGCACTATGACGAAACTTTGAATATTATCATTATATGGCATATCTAGTACTAAACCGCTTGCTGTGTATAGCATCAAATGCCAAGCGAGCATCTACTCGTGTGATCAATAGTTCAGACCTAGTCATGCCAATATCTGGAGTGATACTAAAAGACCAAACTTTGAACAGGAAACCAAACTTTGAACAATAGCAATGGATGATTTGCTGTGCAACTGATAAACGTGTTTACAACATGTTTTTCCTATATTCAGTGTTTCTATATTCAGTGTACTAGTATGTTACAGTGGGAACCAAAAGTTGTTGTTTTTTTTTTAGTTAGGTGAAAATCAATGTTAATGTCATCAATAAAATTTACATCACTGGCCATAACTGAAAGGAAAACAATAGCTATAACATTGCACTGATGTACCATATGGGAGCCTCACTGGGTGGACAAATTAACCATTATACACATGTGCCATTGTTCCAGGTGGAAAGATTTTGATTTGTTATCTGTGATTGGTCATTTTCAAGTGTTCTTACTGGTAGAGATGCTACTTTAATGCATTGATCAATGGTAGTGTATAAATCTAACACCTACAGCACATATTGCACCATTCTGCCATTGGTTAGCAACGATAGACTCAGCGTTAGTCAATCAACCCCAGCTATTCGTTGCTTACGGTCGCCATAACGGTATGAAATGATTCCTACATTCATTCATTGTCTACAAGGCAAACATGCCTGTCCTTGGTCCTGAACATCTACATACTACACAGTTCAGTTCAGACAGGGACCTCATGTCTCTCATGCGCGAAAGAGTCATCTGGAAGGACTTCATAGCGTCACCAGATCGATGACTGAACAGACTACACTACACACATGTAAACAAACATGCCCCTGACGCTGAACACAATACATTACACATAAGCCATACACCCAAATAAAGTAAACACACCTGTCCTTTCACAGCGCATGCACATATGGCCTTTTCCCCAGCCATACACAGCACACACGGCCCTAGATACTTTAAGTTCTGCAGTGTGCCTTTGCACTTTTCAGGTTTGGCACGATGTTTTCCCTCATAGCAGTTTGGTTGGGGGTATAGAACAAACATATTTTGGCAGCCCCCTCCCCCTATTTGGTGGTTCACCTTAGACTAGTTGTAGACCGAATGGAGTGCCTGTCTCGAGCATATTTCTGATTTAGAAGATAACGTTATGCTGCTTCAGTTCTACTCATGTAACCAGAAACGTTAACATTTAAGTTATCTTTGGGTCCTGTTACGTTCTTACAATTGAGTAGGAATAAATAGTTTGTTTTATTTTATCATTTTTGTAATAAACATCTGCACCATCTAAACTTATTTCTAGTACTCTAATCATTATTTAAAACTAACATACACGTATGTCCACGACAACCAAGACAATGCAATGGGCACGAAAATGCCGCCGCTACGAGAGGTGAATAAAGTTTATAGTTCAAAGGTAAAGTTACTCATCAACATCACTGAAGTAAACTATTACGAACATTCATATAGTAAGGTTCTTTTAGCACAACCAGAAAATAACTTACTTCCGACGTTTCGGTGTCTGTCAGACACCATCATCAGGGTGGAATGACGGGAACTACTTCTTACTGCTACTTATAGCCGATGTAGGTGGCGTTGCAGCAGCAAGAATGCCATCCCAGACGTGGCTCAGCTTGTATCCCCCCTCGTCTCTGTTCATGACTGGCACTGATTTTCTGATCCAAACTGCTTCTTTAATCCATCGAGTTCTTCTGTTTTCCTCTCTGTCAATGACTCTTGCCCCCTCCCAGTCTATTACGCAATTGTTTCTATGAATATGGTCTGTGACTGCCGATTTGTTCTCTGTTTGTTCTGCTGCCTTCTTCTGAGATCTTGTGTATGCACTGCCTTTGCTGTTTTGTGCCTCCTTTTTGTGTTCTTCAAGTCTGGTGTTGAAAGTCCTGCCCGTCTCTCCAATGTACACCTTGTCACAACTTTTGCACGGAATCTTGTAGACGCAGTATGTTTTAGAGGAGTCTTCCAGTCTGTCCTTGGGATGCACCAACAAGTTTCTGAGCGTGGTCTTGGGCTTAACTGCCGTGGCAATGGCATGTTTTCTGAAGATCCTTTCAAGTGTCTCTGTAATGCCTTTGACATAAGGTATGATGATCATGCCCTTAGACTTCTGTTCTTCTTTCTTCTTTTCTTTCTTGGGTTTGGGTTTATTGGACTGATGTTGCACTCTTTTGAAAGTCCAGTCTGGGTAACCACAGAGTGACAGGGCTTGTTTGATGTGTTTGACCTCTTGTTGTCTGTCTGTTTCCTCTGTGACCACTGTTTTGCTCCTGTCCATCAGCGTTCTGATTACTCCTAGTTTCTGGTGGAGCGGATGATGGGAATTGAAATCTAGATACTGGTCTGTGTGGGTCTTTTTTCTGTAGACCAAAAGTTTCACCGTGCCGTCTTCTCTCCTCACTAGTAAGGTGTCCAGAAAGGGTAGAGTGCCCTGATCTTCTTCCTCATGGGTAAACTTGATACTACCCGTGGGGTCTATGGAGTTTAAGTGGTCGGTAAGTTCATGTTGTGTCCCCTGTCTTATAATTTCCATGATGTCATCCACATATCTCTTCCAAAGTTTCGGCCTACAGTTCACCGGAGCTGTGGCCATGGCCTGCTGTTCTAGCCATTCCATGAAGAGGTTAGCTAGAACCGGGGAGACGGGGCTTCCCATCGCTGTACCGAACCGTTGTTGGTAAATGTTGCCTCTAAAACTGAAATAAGTGGTGGTGACTATGAACGTTAACAACTCCATAATGTCCTCCACTTGGAGCTTGGTTCTGTTCTTGAGGTCAGTATCAGCCAGTAGTCTATCCTTGATGATGTTGAGAGTCTCTGGCACTGGAGTGTTAGTGAAAAGTGACACTACGTCATGAGATACAAACATCTCACCCTCTTCTACTATGATACTAGCCATTTCTTCGGCGAGGTGTTTGGAGTTTTTGATATGGTGCTCAGTTTTCCCAACCAAAGGGGCCAAAAGGTCAGCTAGCGCTCGTGACGTATTGTAACCGATCGACCCGGTGTAATCTACAAAAGCTGAGCCACGTCTGGGATGGCATTCTTGCTGCTGCAACGCCACCTACATCGGCTATAAGTAGCAGCAAGAAGTAGTTCCCGTCATTCCACCCTGATGATGGTGTCTGACAGACACCGAAACGTCGGAAGTAAGTTATTTTCTGGTTGTGCTAAAAGAACCTTACTATATGAATAATTGCCAACCTGATGAAGTTATTTACGGATATTACGAACATTAGTTCAAGTAGAAAATCAGTGGCTTAACTGTATATCCATCGATTGAGTCATATAGAACAACATAATCCACTTAAGACCACCTTTAGCGACCGCTCAGTGTAGAAAGTGACGTCGACGAACCAATACAGCTAATATTGTTACATGGGTCCTACATACCTATGTAGCAATTTGAACATGTCATTTGCCCCCAATCTTGTTCCAAGTATGGTGCAAATTGTTTAAATAAACCTTGATCAAAAGCAAGCTTTGACAGGAATTTTCGACGCCTAAACAAAGAATTGTCAAGGATCAGTATCAGTGTAGTCTGTGTAATACAACTAATGGCCTCTCTCGCTCGGATCATTGGCCTAATCGGGCTAGCTATAGAGTCAATGATTTGACGCTGAAAGGCACCGAACTGGACTTACCAGTTGAGATGACCCCGGGCCCAGTCATGCGGGGACACATCATGGCGGACCGTAAAGTTTAACACAACAGTACGGTACAGACCACTTCCAGAAGTGCCAGGTATGTAAAAACTTGATGACAATATGTATTTTAGTCTTTGACGAACACAGTCATTATCATCTGCATGTACTTGCAAGCACCACTTAATCTTTGAAAGATTGCATTTGCGCGAAAAAAAGTCTCACAGCCGCGGCATGCTGACATGTATACGTTTACAAGACCTTGAAGACATGCAAAGTGTAACATTTTGTCATATTGTCTACAGGACACTGGTATTGAAGAAAAAGCTGAAAAGGAAGGAAAACTCCAAACCCACAGACCACTTAGTGATTCCAAAAGTCTAGCTACGGACGTCACCGCTTATTACTTTTCATCGTTTACGTAATGCAAAGACAAATTTGTACCTTGACGCTTACATGATAATTACGAGTATGCACCAAGTAACGCTCTTCGCTACACCGATATTGTTAATAGGCGTACCACCTGGGAAAACACAACTTACCCGAAGCACTCAGAGTGACAAGCAGTTGTCAAGAAAGTTCCCGATATGTTAAGGATGAATTTAAGGCACCCTGTTACCACGGCACTGTTTGTACTGACTATGGTTGGCGTAATGTACTATTTCGTGCAACCCCGGAAGTCACCCCTTGGCCTTGCACAAAGCAAGGAGAGAACTGCGCCCCTTGATTTAGATAAAGTGAGTGACAACCGGTTCTTAGGAACGGAAGAACGAGTATCAGTCGACAAAATTGCAGCAGGGACCTCTCGAGTACAGCCCACTTGTAAGAGAATATGGCAGAAGGGACGGTCGTCATGGTTTGATAGCAGGTTTGATGACAACATCAGGCCTGTCTGGTCACGGGCTAACATAGAGCTGCCTGCTGACGCCAGGAAGTGGTGGATGGTAAGGGTTGTCTCTTAAAGTTTGCACTTTGATAGAACAAGTTGTACGTATGCTTCAAGCGTATGCTTGTATGGTAACATTTTGCTAGAGTAAGGGCTTTTTCGTTTGTTTGTTGAAAGTTATTTATTCATGAGAAGCTCTAATCGGCCTGCAGGCCGCTTTTCATTGAGGTCAGGGTCAGATGAACATACAACAGAGCAAGGAGGTTCCCCTTTTTCAAACTCCTTGAACAGAGGTAAAGGTCAATTGTCCGAAAAGAATGTTGTGTGTTGTTCTTTTTTCTAATCTATGCTCTGACTAACACCCCATCATTAGCAGCTGTGCTGAACTTAATTACTTTGTTCTCATAAATGATGTGTGAACTGATTATTACCATAAGCTATCTCAACTCTTTCTACAGGCTATCCAGGAGAGCAAGGACGAGGACCCCGCCCCCCTCCTGACTGCATTATTTGACATAGGAGCACCAGATGTCGACCCGTGGGCCAGCCGTAACCTCACAGAGTGTCTCCGCTGCGCTGTGGTGGGCAACTCTGGCAACCTCAGGCAGTCCAACTATGGGGAGGAGATCGATGGATATGACTTGATCTTCAGGTGCGCTTGCCTATATGTATACTAGTCATTAGCGATGGGTGTTTATCATTGCTTCTCGAATATAAGCTGTATGGAAATGACCTGCTCTATTCCATTATAGGACTATTGCAACATGTGATATTTGTAACTGATGATGATGTGATGATGATGATGATATTTGTAACTGAGAAAGAGAAGAATGTTGATAGATATTATGCAAATTAGATAGAATATGCATGATTAATGAGAAAATATCATAATCCCACTGCCGTAGTTTTGTACAGGTGAACATCATTGAACATTAATTATGCAATTGAGGAGCATTGATTATGCAATTGAGGAACTAATTTGCATAAAAAATGACACAATCAATGCACCGGTTGCAAAGGTGATGTCAAATCGTTTAGTAAAGATATGGGGTCGTCACTGTCATCAAGATCAAAGATAGAAAAATGACGTTAGTCACTCATACAGTGTTGTAAAGATAATGAAAAGCTCCCATTGTGTTTTGCAACTGTGGAGTTCACAAACCCACACATACACAAATCCATTGAGAGTCAAAAATGACCTTTGCATTGACTCCTTGTACAGAATGAACGGTGCCCCTACTCAGGGCTGGGAGAAGGATGTCGGCCACAGAACCACCCACCATTTCATGTACCCAGAGAGCGCCATAGACTTGTCAGATGACGTCAGCTTTGTACTGATGAACTTCAAACCTCTAGATCTCAAATGGATGAAGACTGCACTTACAGATGGGTCCATTACTTGGTAAAGGTTACTTGAAAATTTTAAGTGGACCTCTGAGTTAGTTATTGGAAGTCTTCGCACTGCTTTTCTCCTTCCTCTTGCAACATACAAACAATGCCATTTGTGCCAGTCGTTAACAGTCTTTTATATCACTGCATGCTTACATGACTGGTAGCCTACTGTTTCGATATCCTCACTCGTGGAAAGTCTTTTGACAATTTTAACTCTATGTTTCAGGACATACATGACAGTGAGAAGTAGAATTCAAACGAATAAATCAAAGGTAAGAAATGTTACATTAATTTCAGGACATTGAATCGTAGGAACCCCATCAGTTTAATATGGAGGACAAGTTTGGTAGGAAACCAATAAAGACTTCTACTTATATTTACTCTACAATCAATAAACAATCAAACTTCACCTTAACTTGAAAGTTCATCTGTGTTGGTAAGAGTCATTCTTGAATTAGTTTATTGTAATATCCAACACACCAACACACCAACTTTTATGTTATAATAGATATTACAGTTCAAAACTAGTTCAAAAACAAACTTCCCCTTATTACAATTGGTAAAGATTTAAGTTCTATGACTTCATTGTCTATTTCAACCATAACATAGGTAGAGAGAATGATGAAATACATGTACAAACTATACTAAATTGCAAAAGAAAAATTCTTTGCTGCATTGAAAAACATCCTGCTTCATTTATCATTCACATTCACTTAGTGTATAGAGACTACTAGTATTTTTCAGATTCATTCCCTTCGAACGGATTATCTCTCATCATATTCTGCTGTTTAACCGTGTTTCCAGCATACGAATGAACAACATAATTCTTTAGTAACGTTACCTAGCTGTATATGGAAATCAACGTATAATATATATGATTACCATCCACAGATTCTAGTGTACAATCCTGCTTTCGTTAAGTACATCCATGACAGGTGGACGGAGCGTCACGCGATTTACCCATCCACAGGAAGCTTAGTGGTCCTTTTTGCAGTACACGTGTGTGATGAGGTAAGAAAAACATAACTGAAAGCCAAAGATGTTTTGTCCTAAAGGTTGCATTCCACATTGACGTAATATCGTGGACACTACATATCGTGTTAAAATAATTGCGAGCCAGATATGAGTTGAAGGTATGGGGCTAGCTGAAGTAATGGTGGTATTTGTTTTACTTGCAGTATATATTCACAAAGCGATCCCATTCTTGCCTATACGTTTTATGTTATCGTTTGTATATCTGCCATGCTGTGCCCTAATATCATTATATGATCAGTGTGAGTGAGAACGGCGCACTGTATTGTATGTATCTTTGCAATATATAAACCTTATGGCTGCAATACTATAGATGTTGTGTGGTGATCTGCATAGTCACGAGCTATTACATTTTATTTGCGTAATATGTCACAAGGTGGTTGTCAGGTAAAGATGTACATTTTTATTTTTGTTGGTAGACACGTTTTTTTATTTGATGACAACGTTTGTGTACCTGAACATTTGAGGAATATAGAACAGCGAGAGCTTGTGTAAAGCTATTGGTGAAAGAGCCATGCCTTTTTCTATGTTGACTAGTGGTTCATGGAGACCTTTGGAAACTGTTTTGTCTATTATTTCAGGTGGACGTGTATGGTTACGGAGCTGACAAACACGGAATCTGGGACCACTACTGGGACCCGTCGCACATCGGACAGACCATCGGACAGACCATCGGAGTCCACGACTCCTCATTTGAACAGCTTCTCCTTCAGAAACTGCAATTGGAGGGGATCATCAAAATCCACAGAGGCAATGCAGATCACTAGTTACCACTGTATGCTATTATAGAGACGAGAGAAATGAACTGTATTGTCTAGTAAAAAAATCTATTCCCCTATTTCATACACTTAAGTTCTGTAAAAAAATTCATGTTCCTAATGAAACTAGACAAACTATCGATCATAAAACATATCTGTCATTTTATCTCCACCATAACTGAAAAGCGAGAAGTTGAATTTATCTAACAATAGTTTTTGTCTTGTTTCTGTTCAACGTATTTCTTGTCTTGTTGTGACCTGTAGTTAGCCCGGTGTGGCAAAAATGTGCAATAAAAGGTCTACGTTCATACACTGTATGTAATCACGCTACTGTTGGCTCTGTTAGCTAAATGTAAGTAACTTTTTGCACGGCTTCATAATGAGAAACCTAACCGTGTCGCTAACCTAACCTAATCAGGCTCGAGATAAACTGCATATAATTAAAAGTGTCAAAATACACTAAATTTTGTAAGTCTGTAATGAGCCTTATAAAGGTTCAGAGTACGAGTTGTATAGTTTAACTTTGTTTGCGTCCATTATTCTGATTGATTTTCTCAATGAGATTTGTGCGAAATCAAGAGTGTTACCAGTATAATTAATTTTTCCCCAACCGAGCTAAGTATAGGTCACAACAGAGACAGAACATACATAATAGTATCATATACCTACTCTAACATAGAAGTTCGGCTTCTATACACGTATCTATTTACCGTGTACATACAATATTGTAACTGTTATTAAATGACAGTTGCATTGGTCAACTCGGCGAGCGTACTTTCTCCATAGGGTTGGTTTTGAGCAGCTACCGCCATGCTTTACATGTTGTTCAGTCCCAATTCCATTCCGTCATTCAAGATTGTTCGTCTTAGTGTAATTTTTGACCTACCCCTGGGACTGGTGCCCATAGGAGCCCATGACATAGCTGCTTTTGCTGTTCTCTCATCTGATAGGCGCCAAACATGTCAAACAAATCTCATTAGTCTTCTTTTTCTGACTGTCTCACTTGCCAGAGGTACCTTAGCTCTTCGCCTGAGCTCTTCATTTGTGACGTGGTTACGCCAGGAGATGCCTAGGGTTGTCCTGAGGCATTTACGTTGGAATTGAAATGGAACTAAAATGTCAGAGGGGATCCTTTGTACTGTCACTTTGTTTTTATTCTATATATATAACTTCAGCTGATTACACATGAGGTATTTTACAATTTCGATAAGGCACATGCGTGTTTTTTAATGATATTTTGAATGACATGTTATATGTTGTGTATGTTATGTGTCCAACAGTTATGTGTGATTATTACTCCTGGAAGAGTAGATGTTGCAGACTGTGAAAAGTTGTCAACAACTAAAGAAACAATAAACAATAATATTTTGAAAACTTAGTCATCCTGTTGGTTTTTTTACCCATCTTGTTTTTTTGTTTTTGCGCTATCTCATTATTTTTGCACTTTGTACAGGATGTCAGCCATAAAAATGACCTTTACCTTGCTATGGCCTAACTGGATTTACCAGTTTAGACGCACGCATGACCCCATGTGCCGCATGATTCACACAAGAACACATGCAAGGGCCTCTACAAGGCTGATACAACAATAATGTACAGCACCACGTCAACAAACGCCAGGTATGTGAAATCTTGTATATGTTAGTCTTTGCCGAAGACATATGAGGGAAATAGAAAGCGAATGGTAAAAATGAGCTTCACGGTAAAGCGAAATATATCTAATCACTAATCTTAATAAAAAAATGTCATCTGCCATGTTGTTTACCTGTTCGGGGTCATACAGTTTGAGTGTATATCCAAAATACACGCTTACTTTCTAACTATCCCTGACAATGAGATATCAAAGAAACCACACATTATGAAAGTGCTGGGTAAATTCGTCTTCCACTGCCTACAAAGAAGAAGTCAAACCCAACAAAACTAGTATAATACACTTAAGTAGCACAGCATAGTCATAGAATGTAGTTCTTATCACCTTTGTACTTTCCTTATTACACATGTTGTTTGTACCTGCAATTAACCCTCGGACATGAACTTGCAATAAACATATTATTATTATTCTCAATCTTGTCTACAGAATACTCACATGTACGTATTCCAACTAAGGATATTGGAAGAGCTACAAAGAAAGGAGATTTCCAAAATCACAGATCAGTTCGAAATCCCGGAACCTAGCCATAGACTTCACCATCGACTCTGCATTTGCATTGGTTCTGTAATACACGTCACAAATCTGCCCCCGACATGTTAATGGCGAAGCTAAGGCGCCCCGGTACTACTAAGGTAGTGTTTGCTCTGACCATCGTGGGCGCAGTGTACTATTTCGTGCAACCGTGTAAATGCCCCCTTGGCCCTGCACGAAGCACGGAAAGCATTGCACCCCATAATGTAGACAAAGAGAGTGAAAACCAGTTGTTAAGAGAGGTTCGGGGAGACGAAGACCCAGTCTTAATCGGCAAAAGTGCAGCAGTGACCACTTCTGAATCAGTACAGCCCACATGTAAGAGAATATGGCAGAAGGGACGGTCGTCATGGTTTGATAGCAGGTTTGATGACAACATCAGGCCTGTCTGGTCACGGGCTAACATAGAGCTGCCTGCTGACGCCAGGACGTGGTGGATGGTAAGGATGGCATCTTTGCATTTGATAGAACAGTTTGTACGTAACATGCTTCAACTTTAAGATTGTTTGGTTACAGTTTGCTGGAGTAAGGACTGTTTCGTTGAACATATTAAGATTGAATGTTAGTGTGCATGAACGGACGAATGAAACCTAGTATAGAAAGGGTAATGATCATGACCTTGTCCAAGTTCAGCGGCCTGAACTGAATAAGTAGTGAAATAAAAAAAAATAACCCCAAGCTCTTTTGACCTGGAAGAGAATTCACCAGTCTGAAAAGGGTGTAGTTGTGTGCTGTTTACATATTGTATTAATCCATCTTACATCTTCCCCATGTGCAGGCTGATAGCATCGTCTTTCTCATTCTTATTCCCATTATTACTATTTCCCATTCAAGTCTGTCTAGTCTTCTGCCCAATCCGTACTTTGTCAGACTGAGTGTCTCTTCGATGTTGTCCCTCCATCATTTCCTGGGCCTACAAAGGGGGCGCTTCCCATTTGGCTTGTATTTGAAACTTTTTCTTGGGAATTCTTCCCCCATTGTAACCTGGGTAACACCCCGGGGTAGTCAGCTCGCTCCTATGTTCGCTTCTTCTACTGGAACAGCAGTGAAGCTACTATATATAGTGTATGATGAATTTCAGAGCGAGAAGCGACTGTATATAGTGCATGATAAATGTCAGAGCGAGAAGCGACTGTATATAGTGAATGATGAATGTCAGAGCGAGAAGCGACTGTATATAGTGTATGATGAATGTCAGAGCTAGAAGCGACTGTATAAAGTGCGTAATTAACGCCGGAGCGAATTAGTTTCCGGATGGTACCCAGGCTACCGTCACTGATCATTACCATAGAATATCTCAACTATTTCTGCAGAATCTGGTTGCTCAAAGGAGCAATCAAAGGATCAAGGACGAGGACCCCGCCCCCCTCCTGACTGCGTTATTTGACATAGGAGCACCAGATGTCGACCCGTGGGCCAGCCGTAACCTCACAGGGTGTCTCCGCTGCGCTGTGGTGGGCAACTCTGGCAACCTCAGGCAGTCCAACTATGGGGAGGAGATTGATGGGTATGACTTGATCCTCAGGTATGCTTGCATATACATGTATACTTAGCGATGTGTGTTTAGTATTGCTTCTTGAATATATATAAAACAGGTACATGTATCTTCAAATTGCACTCAGTCTGGTATCTATACAAAACATGCATTACGTTAATCACTCTGCCATGTAAATGTTGTAGAAATAATTAAAGTGAAAAGCTTCTATTATGTTTGGAAAGAATTGTGGATTCACAAACACATATACATATATACATACAACAAATCCACTGAGAGTGGTGTAAATGACGTATTTTTACAGACTAAACGGTGCCCCTACTAAGGGTTGGGAGAAGGATGTCGGTCACAGAACCACCCACCATTTCATGTACCCAGAGAGTTCCATAGACCTACCAGATGACGTCAGCTTTGTACTGGTGAACTTCAAACCTCTAGATGTCAAATGGATGAAGACTGCTGTTACAGATGGGTCTATTACTCGGTAAAGGTTACCTAAAGTGACTCCGAACTAGAATTTGGAAGTCTTCGCACTGTATTGCTCCTCCCTCTTGCAACATGCAAACAAGGCAACAGCTGTCAGCCTTTTACAGAACAGAACAATGTTCTTGTCTTTTCCATCACTTATGAAGACCGGACTTAGCCTAATGTTCCGTTAGCATCTGACAATTCTGACGATTCTCTTTGTTTCAGGACATGGACGTCGGTGAAAAGTAGAATTCAAACGAATAAATCAAAGGTAAGAAATGTTACATTTATGGTTGATAGTTTTCAGGATATTTGATCGTATGAAAACCTTTCACTCCGATATGGAAGACATGTTTGGTAGGATAAATAAGGGAGACTTATATCAATGGTAAAACATATAGATTAGTCACTCCACATATTAACTAATCATAAAGCTCTTTGATTTTATCATCTATTTCATCAATCTACACATATGTGAGCCGATGATGAAATAAAACATTACTAAATCGCAGAAGAAAACTTCTCTGCTGCATTGAAAAACAGCCGGCTTCATATGCAATTTTTTCCTTCGAACTGGTTGTCCGTTTCCAGCAATATGAATAATTTTGCAGCCTTCTATATGAAACTCATCAACATGTAAATATGATTGCCCTCCACAGATTCTGGTGTACAATCCTGCGTTTTTTAAGTATGTCTATGACAAGTGGACGGAGCGTCAGGGACTCTGGCCATCCACGGGCACCTTAGTGGTCATGTTTGCAGTCCACGTGTGTGATGAGGTAAGAGAAACTTTCTTGATAGCTGAAGTTATTTCGTCCTAAACATTCGACTCCACACAGCTGACGTAGCCACTACACAGTGAATATGAATAGGCGAGATATGGGTTGAAGGAATGTGGCTAGCCTAACCAAGGAGGTTTTTTTAACCTCCTTGGCCTAACTAACGGCTAGGATTATGTTTTACTTACATTATCTCTTTTATAATCATTAGCAAGACTGTTCCATTGACGTCTACATACTTCATTTTATCGATTGTATGTCTGCCTTGTGTTGTCGTTAATGCAAGCAGTACGCTTGAACAAGACACCACTGATGACTTTGATCGATGCTTTACATGCCGTTGTGTTGAGATCTACATTGTCACAAAAGGTTATATAGTTTACGTGCATCATGTGTCATGTGTCATAAGGAATTGTCACGTAAAGCCCCGGTCACAAAGCGCGTACGATTCCTTCCGATGGACTATTTCGCATATCGTACGATGAGCGCAGTACATCGCAAGAAAATCGTAAGCATCGCAAGCCATCGCAACGCATCGGATGGTGTTCAAAATTTTTCCAGCGTCGCAAGATTTTTCACTTGTGTCTCTTCTGTATAGCCGTCTGACCGCTTTTGTGCTTCTTTAACCAACAAAATGTGGACATAGCTGTTAAATACCTTCCTATAATATCTCTAACTGTAAAAATAAATTTAAAAAGACCATGACAACAAGAGTATTAGAAGCAAAAGTTCAAATCAAGCGTGAGTACTGGTATGGTTATCTCGGCCTGCTTGCCGGCTCTTCGTGTCAGGCTCTTTCGAAGATCGTATCATGATATGCTATCAACAAAAATATGCCATCATACAAAATCATATGATAAGCATTATATCATATATATTTCCGACTCATAGAGCCTGCCTTTATGTTCGAGTTGTCCCCATGGTTATTACGATTATGGTAAACTGACCCAAGACCGACGAGAGCTGAGATTTGATCTAATTATAAACTCACGTGCATGAAGCGATCAAACAATTGTCTGCATCACCTGTGCGGGGCGCGCTGTTCTCTTGTTGCGACTGTGGCAGTTGCGACTGATATATTTCCCCTTTTCGTCAATATCGACAATATCAGGGAAAACTGAAACCATCACAACATGCTAAAAAATCATAAATCTATAACTTCATCAGTAGACAAAAATTGCCGTAATGAACTCTGCTATGGGGGCAAATAAAATCTTACGACGATAGCGAAATTTTGAACATGTTCAAAATCCATTTCAGCTCTATTTTTCGCCATACGACGCTCCCCGATTTACTATGATTCACTGCGATTGACACAGGCACGCTCTTATGACCTCATCGTACGATGCACTACGCGCTTTGTGACCACGGCTTTATATACTTAAACCATTGCTTCCGATTTTCTTCCGACTTACGTCGCACTGCGCTTATCCTGCGCATCGGAAGGAATCGCAAGGAATCGTACGCGCTTTGTGACCGGGGCTTTAAGATGTAACGTTATATATATATATTTGACGGTGTTTGTATACACGTCTGTGTATCAGTGAAAGTTTATGCAAAGCTATTGGTGAAAGAGCAATGCTTTTTCCTATATTGACAAGAGGGTCTGGAAGGCATTTTGGAAACTACTTTTTTTATTTTAGAAACTTGTTTTGCTATCTGTCACTTCAGGTGGACGTATATGGTTACGGAGCGGATATACATGGAAAATGGAACCACTACTGGACCACGACTTACATGGGACAGTCCATCGGGATCCACAACACCACATATGAACATCTTCTCCTTCAGAAATTACAATCGGAGGGGATCGTTCAAATCCATCTAGGCAATGCAAATCATTAATTTTCAATAGACAGATATCGCTGTGCGCCCACTATAATCACGCTGATACCTTTTTTGTAAAACTTTATGACAAGAAACTTGTCTTCACCTATCTCTGTGGCTACTGTAAGAGAATCAGGCACTAAGTGTTGTCAGAATTGCCCAGGACAGGAGACTCTTGAGTTGCCTATCTGTGTGTAGCCAAGCCGAGAGAGATTTGTGCGTAACAGTCTTACTGTACGTGTAACTGCAATCAGACTGTGCTTTCAAAAATAGACAAATAACTATTGCTATGGCGCCAATATACAATGTATCCATGAGTAGCTTTGTAAGGTTGGTATCCACTATTCAATGGTTGTCAAAGACTTTATAAGCATGCGTTACAACGACATATGAGTGGTTGCGATGAGCTTTATAGATGATCCGTTTATGTCTTGTATAGTAGAACTTTGCTAGGTTATAGTTTAACTTTGATTTGATAGATTTTTTTTACGGACATGTATACTCATATGTTGTCCCTGTACACAGCATTTTTGCAGAGCTCCTGAAATAATCCAGAAGGATTAGACATCGTGAGTGTAATCTTGCCACATATAACTATTATCAATAAATGGTTTTAGCTTATCAACTAAGCAAATGATATAACTACAGAATGATGTGTCTGTGTGTTCATAAGATGAATCATTGAAAGGCATCTTAAAATAATCAAAATGTTGGAGTGTACCAATGTTCGATTGCCGTAAAATATGAATGATTTTAATCTCGCACTAGAAACTGTATCAAATTTTGTATTCATACTGTTCATAGCCTTTCAAGTAGCCTGTTCTGTATTACAAATTCTACAAAGCAGTAAAAATCAACATGTGATAATTAGGCTTTATTGATGTACACATAAACTGTAGTGTTGACTTATAGAGTACATTAGAATCATAATGGACGCTCGTATGATGATGTCTCAAATGGTACATCTGTAGTTACTACCAAAAAGTAGCTAGCAATGATGCTCTTCTTCCTCACTGCATTTGATGTGACGTTACAAGCCACTCTACTGCTTTATTGAATATAATCATGATTGAAATGCTGATATATTAAAGGTGATTCCTCTTGATTTATGCACATGTCTGTTGATTCTAAGTAATTAACTTATATGGACTGTCTGTTGTTACAAGACCCTAAGAGGACGGAATAAAATTCTAGCCTCCTTCACCTGCCTGTCTGGGGGCATTGGCGTAAGTTGTCAGGGGGAGGTCGATTCGCGATTTTTAACTGAGAACACGCCGGGAAGGAAACTAGAACGCTAAAGAAAAAAGGCCGGGAAATGAATATATGCCAGGAAGCTTGTTCTCGCCCCCTGAGAGCCTGTGAGATTTCGGCTGTATCAAAGCCCCATTAAAACACATATAGCCATTTGGTAGATCTATGGATGTGCGAACTTCCTACTACGAACTTCCCGTCATTAACGCTACCAGCGATGGCAGCCTGCAGCCCGGCTCACGCCCCGTCGCGCGATGACTTGCATCTTTCTTTGTAACGGTCGTCTGGGGGCGAGTACAAGCTTCCCGGCATATATTCCTTTCCCGGCATTTTTCCTTTCGCGACATATTTATTTCAATTAAACTTTAAATTAACGTTAGATTTTGAAGAAATATTAGCCAATGATGAATGACGAAGCAATTTACTTTAAAACTGGAGTATCAAGTGATATCAGCCGTATTATTTTGATAGAAAAACGTGGAAATACTGAGATTTACTTGTATCCGAATGTTGGTGAATACATACAACTTGTACGTATTCACCAACATTTACAACTCAATATCTCAATACACTAGAGTGTAATATTAGCTTTTTCCAGCTAATACGAGAACAGGTTTGCGCGTGAGTAATTTATGTGCGGGAATTAACATAAAAATCAAAATCGACATTCAAAAACACTTCTGAAGACCTGCCAAAGAAATGACTCTTGCATTATCATCCCAATTGAAGATTGAATCTTTAAAAAGTAGTAACCTCCGTGCGAGAAATGACTCTTCTTGTGGCAACTTCAATTCGGTGGACCAGTTCAATATTAAACCCTTCTACTCAAAAATTGACTTTTGCATTTTTTTGAGCCTTAGTCCAAAATTTATTTATTTTTTCATATGAATTACCCGCACTATGCGAGAATAGACTCTTTCATTGGCATTCGCATGTTAAATGAAGCTATAGAGCAAGACTTGACTTTAATCTCAGGACAAACTTATTGTGGAAACAAAAATTGATATAAAATGGAATTGCTCAGAATGGTCCATTTCAACTGTGAACATTTGTTGTAGGTGAACTTAGTACACATTGGGAATTCCTATATCTCTTAGTTTTGCATTTTATAGATTTAGCTTCTGAGAGTATCTTGTATTTCTGCCACGGAATTACAATACTATGGATGGAAGGAGTTACGGGTTGAGTTTGTGTACCGCTCTTTTATACTGGAGGCGGGGCTTGGCGAGGCTGGCGTCTGGACTAGCCTAGGGTCACTTGCTCTCACCACGTGATCCCGGACCGTCCGGACGTGATCGTAACACTTGCTACACTCTCTTGGGTCTTTAGCTATCACATTGACTGCTCAGTCAAATAAATGGTTTAGGGGCACCACAGGTCACCCGAAGCCTGCAGCTGGATCAATGGACAGGGGCCAAACTTCCGAATTATCTTCAACTTCCCAAAGGAGTTGTTGGGTAAATTTTCCCACAATCACAAATTGGAGGGGGTCGTTTCAAAGAACGGCGGAAATTTATACAAATGCAAAATGACTGTGATTGAAGGAAATATTGGAATTTACACAAATGCAAATATGACGTCTGTGATTGACGTTAGACACATGCATTCATGACAATTGTCATTCCAAGAAACCTGCGAATTTAAACACATGTAAGTACATTTGTATAACAATTATGAATAAAAAAAGGTGGACATTTAGGCACATACAGTTATATATAACTACAGAAGTAGATATTCTATCATGATGTTAAATGGTATACAGTATAACATGGTAGGTAATAACGTATATGGAATAGCATACATTTAATCTAATTGTACTTATCTAATTTGTCAATAGAAAGAGAAATAGAGGTATATTTATATGATATTGTACATACCAACGTGACTGATTCTATCTACAGGGCTGTCTCTTGATGTTCTCGCAGAATACAGAAATTGGCCACGGGATTTTAAAAACTTATTATTTGCTGTGTTACGTAATAAAATGAAAAACGACAGGTCAAAGTACCCAAACGTTTGGAAAAAATATATATCTGTGAGATCCAATCAGTTAGTTGACAGCTTTGAATGTACTCACACCTGTAGACTGACCTCTGTAACCTATGCTCTGAAACAAATACGACACTTTCAAAGGCTAGATTAAAGCCAATTTCTACATATTGTATCTGTGCAACTTTAATCAACATAATACGGTAGAAGTGACCCCCGTAATTCCAACCATGGGTTGCGGATACTACAGTAGTTTAAGTTTAAGTGCTAATCTGGCCGTGTTGGTATTTATGTTCCCATGGCACTATGGCCAGGAAGCGTAAACACACCTTTGAGGGAATACAAGTCCCAAAGCTCAGAGCTTTCCCACGGATACATTACAGGTCGGTCGCAGCCAAGCCTGATCTCATTGAACAGCTGTGTCTTTTCATAGGCTACACCTGCCTTGGGGTGCTTGATTGACGGGACATGTGCGTGACCGGTGCATGAACCCCAGAGTTGACCCCGGGGTCGTCACGCTGAGGACTGCGTTCAGGCGAAGTAATCTTGCAATAACATCTTAGGCACGTAATGTGTCATTCAACCGGTCACTGTAGTTTTCCGCCTTGACAAATAAAATTTTGCATAGTCATTAATATTAATTGTATTTACATCGTTTTTACCGAATCACGGTCGAGAAATTTGCATATACTAGCCAAATTTCTGTGTGTAGGCGGGACTCAAACAGTTACAGAATAACACAGACCAACTCCTCGGTTCCAGGGGGCGACCTGCCCGAAGAAAACTCTACAACAGACCTGGGAACCCCCTGAGTTAGAGTCTCCGCGCGATGAAATTTATAGAGATCAGGGTAGCATCCAGGCTACCAGTCTCTGGGAGTTCTTCCACATTTATTTTGGGAATTGTACCGCTGAGGAGTCCGCTGTAGCTCCTAGACTTTTTCATAGAGTCTAGAGACGTGTTGCCGCCCGTCGGATCACCACAATATGTTTTGTGCCGGAAGTAAACAGGCAAGGACAGTACTTCTAAAAATTTGGGCAGAAAACGAGGTAGGTGTTGTTTTTTTTAATGTGACTGTGTTCGACTAACGCCGGCGGCATATGTCCATAAAAGGACCCAGTCGGACAGTTTGGGGGGAACGAAAAGTACGTTACAAATGATAACAAGAACAAAAAACGAGCAAACTCCAATTCCCTTGTAAAAAAAACTTAAGGTATGTATGGATATGATCAACGTTAATAGGTACGTTTTCATTATGGTGGCTATCATGCCGATGCAACATTCGTAATTTCTCTTCTTTTGGGCTGTTTAATTTTTTTTAAATTTGTGGGTTCGACATCTCTCACGCACCCCGGCCATCAAGCACTAATCTGAAGGGGCTATTGTTTGTTGTCCGTAATCTGGGACGTTGTCCGTATCTGGGACGCAATGTAACCATATCCACATTCCAGATGTTTCACGTCGAGTTTGCGTGGGGTTGTGCAATATACAGATCAGATTGTGTTAGAACTATGGTGTTTTTCTATGTTTCGAGAATATGTTCACGCTTTCAAGTTTGGTGCAATTCCTTTTTTTTGTACATTTCAACTCAGCAGACACGAGGTTGGGGCTGCAGGTGGGTTAAAACCAGGTGCAGGATGATGGGACGACGAGGAGCGGAGATCAGATTAAGCTACCGGTGGTCGACAAGGCAAGTCCGAGGAACCGGTCGCCGACGTAGCCAGGAAGCCATAGTTCCAACAGCCTCTACACAATTCCCCATCTCCAGAGCTGACGCCACCCCAAGGAAAGCATGAAGGTGGGTTTCACCCGTATCATTGTTAGCTTAATGCAAATTTTAAGACCTGCTTCCAATACCATATTCTGCACGCCCCACGTGGTGAACAAACCTTGAGGCAGACGCTTCGGTAAATTTTAAAGTTTTTCTCGTTGTATTTTAGGTACCGCTTTTATTGCCACATTTTGTCCGCTCCACATGGTGAACGTCATAATTCCATTCGTCGAAAATCCCTATAAAGGCAGGTCTGACATTCTTTGCCAACTTTTTAAAAACAATAAAACACAATGGGGTCACAGGGCATATATATATATATATATATATAACTTTGTTGGTAGCGTCACTGTTTACCCGTAATTTTGCTATTCAAAACAACGATTTACTTTCTCAAATTACGTCTTTTTCAAACATCAGACACACTTGCACGAGTTAGCATCGGCAGTCACATTCCATCTGTGCACTATCGGTAGCTGCGATCAAAATATTGTTGGGCCTAGGGTTCTAGACAAATATACTCAGAATTGCATGGAATAAATACTTGTTCAAATGACGTCAAACGTGGTGAAAATTACACGCGGCAAGGAAAGTGTTCATTTTCTGACCATTGAAGGTACCTGGTGTGCTTGTATGACAACCGTCGAAAAGGAAAGGCCTATACTAGTTTTATACAGCTAGTAATTTCTAAGTATGTAAGATTCATTCATTAACGGATCATCAGGGTTTTAACCAGTAGATAAAAAGGTAGCAGATGCAAGTTAAAAGACTGGCTCGTTAAAAATAATAATGTACACAAAAATGTTTAAACGTTTCCAGTACACCAAGAGTTCTGATCGAACATGTCCGTGACTCATCGTGATTCACCGTTAACGCGTTAATTTGACGTTCTGGTCAGGTCTAATTATCGCAAGTGTTCTGATACGTGTATGTAAAGGGTTAGTGTGTGACCACAATCGTTTCCCTCTCATAGCAAAGAAAATGGAATGTAAATAATATAACGAACTGTCCCTTAAAATGTTTGAGTTGTCAGAAGAGCGCAGTTGGTAGTTTCAATTACAGAGAATCACGTCGCAGCTTACTACGGGTCACTAAGTCGTCACCCACCTGTCAGTTAGCCACACAGCTGCATCGGGATTATGTTTCTCACAGGGAAGGTTAATAACAGTGACATTAAGGGCGTGTGAACAGCTCAGGTCAGCTAGTGTAGTTTATAAACAATCAACTTGCATGCCACACTGTACAGTAGAGTTACGTGTAATTTGTTAGCATTTACAGTTACGCTGCCCTGTCATATCACATGTCAACGCACTAGAATACCCTCAAAAACGTATTACTATAACGCCTGTGCACATGTGTATTTCTTCACTCATGTTATTACCTGCATGTATGCAGGTATGGTTTTGATGCTGGTGGGAACTTTTCGGTAGCCGGGGATGTAGGGCGCTGTATCTCGTGAACGGATGGTGCGAGCACGACGATTTTTGGTACGTGGGTTGGGGGTGGTAGCCTAACACTCAGGTTTGATTTTGGGCCTCCTGGCGTTTGAACTTGACATTGAAGGTGGCATTTTTGGTGTTTTTGGGGCACTTTTGGCGCTGTGTGTCCGGAACGATACGCGCGATTGCGACGATTTTTGGTGCATGGGTGGGGGGTTGTTGCCTGTTGCCTAGGATTGACTTTGGGCCTTGTCGCGTTTGAACTTGACCCGGCAGGTCGAATTTTGTGTCCGAGAGGGGTGTTTCCGGAGTTATATCTTCTGAACGGCTGGTGCTGGCGCGATGATATTTGGCACATGTGTCGGCGGTGGCTGAATAATGCTCAATTTTGATTTTGGCGCCCTTGGTGCTTGAACTTGACATTTTAGGTTACCTTTTGTGCGGGCACGGGGCGTGCGCTGTATCTCCGGAACGCAAGGTACCATTGTGTTGCTATTTGGTACGTGAGTTGTTTGTGGTGTCCTGGTGGTCAGGTTTGATTTTGGGCCTCCTAGTGCTTGAACTTGATACTGTATAGGTTGATCCTGTTTTTGTGTGGTTGGGGCATCCTCCCAATATCTGCTTGGTTTTAAAAACAGATTATGGTTGGGTGTAGAACCATCATCTGGCCTGGGCCACCTTCAATGTATCAGGTTACTTAGTGGCACTGACAGTTTGCCAGATGACGGGAGTGTACAAGATTATATATCTGTTGGTCAGGTATAATTGGAGTTTGCTTATTACTCTTTGTGGTGTTTCTAGAGTTGTATAGTACTGAGTTTTAAGTTTCGGTACAAGTTCCTTTACCCTGTTGGCAATCATGGTTGAACTTGAACTTAAACAGAAGAAGATGCAATTTTCTAATGTGGAGGAGAACTGTATAGAGTGTGGGCATAAGAGAAAGGTATGTGTATGATTTGTCCTGTGTTTCTTTTTGTTTCTTTGGTAATGCCATTTCCATACTGTATACAGGTAATTTGTTGTTTTGGGCTAGTCATATTCGCTTGGTTTTTGGGCCTGCTTAATCTATGGTACAGGCAGGGTTAAGTGGTGGAGGCTTAGCTTTGTTCTGTTTTAAATTCAGTATCGTTGGTTGCATTTTGTCGCGGCAAATATATGATGAAATTCCCCTTCTAAGCAACTGCTCATTGGTTTGCGGGGATGTTTGCTGGGTGTTTGCTCTGACTACAACAGCTTCTGAACTTTTCAAAGCTTCCATTGCCAGTATACGTAGTCTGTGTAACACAAACTCCGCTGTCCAGGGCTGTAACTGGCCCCTCCCCGCGGGCCGGCGGATGTTTGGCGGGCTGCTATAAGCGAGATTTAATCAGGCTACATTGCCAGCAGCTTGCCATCTATAAATGGGATTGACAAGGACATTTTTCATAGTAAATTATGCTGTTAAATTTGGCTTAGATACTACAGGAGATTTAGGTTTGGGTTGGATGGATTGAATGAAAATATCATACCACCCTGGGGACTAACTGTTGCTGCTGCATGGGGGCTACCACTATTCATATTGTCTAATGTCTATGGAACTACAGATAAAAGTATCATTGGTCAAATTATGCAAGTAACATTCCGATGTCAAGTGAATAACACCCCAGAAATAAATCTTTAATGAATATCATTGGAAGAACACAAACCAAGGAGACTTAGCAGCTGCATTAGGTCAGTACATTGAAATAGGAAGATATTAGTATATCATGTGACAGAGTAACTACATGTGCATGGGCCATCTGAGACAAAAAAAGGTAGCGTCTCAACAACTTCAAAGTACTGTGGTTGGTTACATACTTAAGAAATCCAAAATAAGTAATGTTCATCCATGTCCAAACTTACAAATTCAGAAAATGGAATTTCAGAGTCAGACTTTTGCATGGTGCACAACCAACACGGTAAAAAGCTCATTTTTCCAACCACGTACCACAGACAAAAAGGCAAAAATACCCAATAGGTCTACAGAAACCCAATACATTTCATGCAGGCCTGAGGTCTACGAACTCTTGTTATGCGTAGTTTTGTCTGCTAGCCAAATTTTCTCACCACAATGCAGGAAATAGCGTTTCAAGGGGTCAATAGTTCAAACTGTTCCCGGGGAGAATACCCTCAGTCCCACTTGTCACGCCTTCCATGATGCACATGCTGAAAATTCGGCCAATAATATTTCGCCCAAACCTTAAAAGTAAGAAATTCACTGCCGCCGCCTCTGAAAAATGTTCGTCGTCACTTCCAAACAACATAAAATTAATACTTTGATGCAGAACTAGCTAACTTAAGATAGTTGAATCCAACTCTAAGTGTTGAAGTAAGCCTCACGAGGTAACGTAATTCGTAATACATTAGTATCATTCGCGTGCAATACCCTGTACAAGGAAACTAATATAGTATGTTACACAAAATCGCACAATCACGTGAATGGAATGTTTGGAGAATATGTCTTGTGTGATTCTTTTATTTTTTTCTTGTCAAATTGGCAGACGTGAGGTCAGGGCTATAGGATGGGTTGAAACCAGGAGTAGGATGATCATGAAAAAAGGGACGACTAAGAGCGGAGATGAGATGAAGCGACAGGTGGTTGACAAGTCACGCCTGGCCGAGGAACTGGTCATTCAAACAGGAATATTCTTGAGAGACATTTCAATGTTTTAAAAGCCTAACGAAGCACTTTTGTATGGAACAGTTAGGTTTCCGTACAAATCAAGAATAAATTTTGCTTCTCCAACGTTCTTTGCGGATAAGCCTCAACACGATATTTTCGCGAACAGAACATCTGGGTAAACAATCAACAGTAGTTCAAAATCGGTAATAATGATCTGGGTGAAACCCACCTTCATATTTTCGCTGGCACGATGTTGGTCCTGGAGTTGTTCTGTGGCTTCCTTCTGGTTAGCTATTAGGTCGGCGGTTTGTTCAAAGCGGCCAGATCCTCGGCCAGGCGTGACTTGTCAACCACCTGTCGCTTCATCTCATCTCTGTACTTCGTCGTCCCTTTTTTTCATGATCATCCTGCT
>NC_049984.1:9837686-9897474 GCF_000003815.2 Branchiostoma floridae
TGATGATCACAGCCAAGCAGTCATTTCGCTGCCAGACAGAGAGGAAAAAAGCCACGCCATGGGTCTTGAGCTGGTCTCTGATGATCAATAACACCTGCTGCCACGAAGTCAACACACTCCCTTTCACTTCGGTAAGTAACTCAGCTTCCACTTCTGCGTAGCGAAGAGGATCTTAGAAAAGTTCCTTTGTCTGGTTTGATCAGAGCCAGGTATACAAATTAGTAGTTTATCAAAGATTATCAAATTGTTAGCTTCGTACTTTTTTTTAATTTGTACGTAAATGCATTTGACCTGTTCTTTTTGTCAGTATATATATATTTTGTTTTAAAAATGGGATATATCTTGTGGTATGCAGTGTCCGGAAAACAACGTCGTTTGGGTTGTCTCCCGAGGATTGCGTCCCAGATTTCGGACATTGTGTGTAACAGTAGAACACAATAGGGCTACGGAACTGCTAAACTGTAATGATATATCTCATTTTCAAAACAGATATGTATTCAATTTGATTCCTTCTAAAGGGATATATTATTACATTTCTTATTATTCTTACTCTATTTCTTATAATTCTTATTCTTATTCAAAAGCGAAGTATCATTTTGAAATAGCTTGGATATTTCAATCGGCTAGAGCGTTCAAGTTGATATACGTGTGCATGTTCTCTCTCATCTCTGCACAGGTCGGGCAAGAGAGATACACACGGGCAAGACCGACTCCTCCCGCCGCAACGGACGTCGCTGATGGCTTGCGCTGGAAGACGAGCTGTATCACTGTGGGGAAGGACGCCCGTATGCAAATTGCAACAACGGGACCAAGGCTGGGAGCCATGCAAAATCCGGAACAACGTCGCCCTAAGGAGCAAGGCCATGAGAGGAAAATGCCAGACCGGAGCAGAGCCGCGTACAGCCAAGATTGCGCTGCTACAACTATAAATACTGACGCCAGTTTATGGACTGATGTACACGTATTGTCTGCATTGCTAGTATTTGACTTTACAGACACAAATACGTATTGTCTAGTCTATTATGTGTATCAAAGAATATACAAGTAATGTAATTGACTCAGACGACGACGGTCCAAATCAAACCATGTGTGGATTTACGAATGGTGGAAATCCCATACAAACGCACGTAAGGTCTCATTGATGAGTTTTTAACTGCATTGGGAGTAATGGCATGCAAAAATACGTGTTTCACATGGGCGCGTACAAAATGAACGCACTTGAAAAATGTTTATTCTATCTATTCTTTGTTGCGCTCATTTACGTTTTATCTTGTAAAAAAATTACGACAACAGCTAAACATTCAGTCTTATATGACAATTAGAACATGCATGAAGTTAGTACACACCGCAACGGGGACTGCACAACTCAGAACTGTGTGCCTCCGACCCAGACCGCAGCTACCGAACATTGCCTGCTAATTTCTTGAAGCAGAAAGAAACTTTCACCAATCTAACGTTAGAGATCAGTTGGGCTGGATAAAAGGAAAATTCTCATCGCTAAAAAACACCTCCGTGCAGCCGCTTACTTTTTTTGGGCCGTAATTTGGAGTAATACATCAACGGGACCTTACAAATATTATGTATGCAAGCTGATGTTGCATTTCAGTCCGTCACTTGCAACAAGCTAGATACAACGCAATGGTTGCTGTATGTACCGGCATGTATTTGTCTATATTGTGCCATGATTATTATTCTCAGACGGTTTCCGGTAATTCGTTAAATTTGATAATGTGAACTGCAACAGACCGAGATAAAGTACTAGTAACCAATGTTGTGTGATGTGAGCGGACAGCTGTGTAACTGTCTGTCAGGTAAGACAGAATATAAAGACGAGAGATTTATTTCTAAGGCAATTCAGGAGAGCAACAGACCGAGTGACATAGCATTATGACGTCGCAGTTAGTATACGTTCAAAGTCTCCCGTGCCCAGTGTACGGAAATCCCTATCTCTGTGTCATTTCTTTATCGTTAATTATACGTGGTCGTCTTCAAATCAGAATCCAAAAGAATTAGTTACATGTCCAAGAATACCATTGTTTATCAGAGGAAGAAAATCGTTGTCAGAAACATCGGTAAACATTTATTTTAATTCTGAATCATTTACCATATCAAATTCTACTTTGTTGAATTCCAAAACCGAACAAATACAAAAATGAACAGCTATGACTCATATAACATTTTAATCTCATGCCAAACCACTATCTCACCACAACACTGACTGACCATCATTGTTGTGCGGCTGTCGTCGCTACTATGGAATGTCTTTCCGACAAGTCCACAAGTCCACAAAGCTCACAACATTAAACAGCATCGTTAACACATCAAGATCGCATATAAAACCACCATCCCATTGTTGTTGTTTTGTTGTCTTTGTTTAAAACAGACTAATCATCTGTTGTGCGGCTGTCGTCCCTACATGTCTTTCCGACAAGTCCGTCACAACAAGTTCACAACGTTCCACAGCATCGTTACCACCATCCCATTGTTGTTGTTTTGTTGTCCTTGTTTAAAACAGACTAATCATCTGTTGTGCGGCTGTCGTCCCTACATGTCTTTCCGACAAGTCCGTCACAGCAAGTTCATATATTTCACAGCATCGTTAACACATCAAAATCGCATATAAAACCACCATCCCATGGCCATTGTTGTTGTTGTTTTGTTGTCTTTGTTTAAAACAGACTAATCATCTGTTGTGCGGCTGTCGTCCCTACATGTCTTTCCGACAAGTCCGTCACAGCAAGTTCACAACGTTCCACAGCATCGTTACCACCATCCCATTGTTGTTGTTTTGTTGTCCTTGTTTAAAACAGACTAATCATCTGTTGTGCGGCTGTCGTCCCTACATGTCTTTCCGACAAGTCCGTCACAGCAAGTTCATATATTCCACAGCATCGTTAACACATCAAAATCGCATATAAAACCACCATCCCATGGCCATTGTTGTTGTTGTTTTGTTGTCCTTGTTTAATACAGACTAATCATCTGTTGTGCGGCTGTCGTCCCTACATGTCTTTCCGACAAGTCCGTCACAACAAGTTCACAATATACCACAGCACCGTTAACACATCAAAATCGCATAATAAACAACCATCTCATTGTTGTTGTTTTGTTGTCCTTGTTACAAACAAACCGTGAAACTGTGGTGCCTATATCTTCCGACAAGCCCGCAACAACAAGCTCAAAACATAACCACAGCTTCCCCAAGATGCCTCAATCCCAGCAGGCCCACACAAAACATGACGACACATTTCCCAACATGCCTCACACAACATGGCACCAACTTTCCCGGCATGCCTCACTCCCAGCATGCCTCACTCCCAGCATGCCTCACTCCCTTGACATCATCCAACATGGCGGCGCCCTATAATACAACATGGCGGCGCCCTACTCCGCTAACGAAAACAAAACAGGTTGTGCTATCGCAAACCTGTAACTATCGCAAACCTGTAATTACATTGCCCTCTAGATCTAGCTCTTTTACAATTATTTTTGCACAAGCTTAAGACTTGGTTTTATTACTTTGACAACAGAGCCTGATCGTGACACCTGTTAACTAGGGTCAGTTGATCATACATCGACAAAAATGTAGCCATAAAAAGTATAATTCATTCCATATTTGAATGCTCATTGCTAGTGTAGCCATAAGTAGTTTAAGCCTTGTTGTAAACGGGTGTTGTAAATTCAACGTGCTTGGAACAAAGCCAAAACTTTGGCGAAGTTTATTTTCACGCACGGCATCCTGGGTAAAAATGGCGGCACCTGACAGAAAGGGAGGTACGTGTCGTTCGGTTCTGTATTCTGTCGTGTTTTTAGTCTGTATTCGTCCCCTTTTGCATGTTGTCACAAGCACACAGTAGGGTTAACTGTAGAGAACTCGGTACAATGTTCATAAAAAGATCTACTGCTAAATTCTCTGTTGAATGTTCTGAACAACCAGACATGTTGTAACCATATGTCGCGAACGTCGAACAAGCTAAAAAGGGGAGGGGGGCAGGAAAGTTACAATCCATTGTCTTTATCCCGTTGTAACGTTATACAACAGGATGATATTATGGCTCTGATGACGTACGTTATAACGTCTCCCTGCCTCCTATATCTCCATATAATCTAGTTAACCATACCTTTTATCACCAGTTTAGTGATGAAATACCTCATGTTTGATAATGTGGACATAATGTCAAAGGTCAGACCATGAATGTTGAAGGCTCCTTCATTTTATAAACAGACTTAGATAAGGGGATCTGACACAAAGTTGACAGGCTTTTGGAGTCTGAAATGCTAGTTTCTGCATTTTGTAAGGCAAATGTTTGGGATTGATTTTATTTGACGGGTGTTGCTTACAGACTTGAAACACAATCTGAACAAAAAACTGTAATAGTGGGGTTCAAGCACCACGAACCGCTGTCACCATGCCAAACGTCTGTCAGGCTTTTGGCCAAATTGGTTGGGTGCTTGGTTTGGGGAGCTTGGCTGCCTGGATCCGTCACAATAGGCCCAGGGTTCGAATCTCGTGAGTTAGCATGGAGTAAAAACTGTTCTACTCGCCTCTTAGTGTGTTTCAAAACAATCATAATGTAGCCTGACTAAAATGGTGCTCCTTGCGGCGCTGCAGCCTAAAACATTAACCCCAGCCAATGAGAGATTGTGTAAACACAATCTGTCTATATCATAATAGTGCATTGAAAATATTCATTATGATTACGTAACAAGATCAACAAGTAGTTTTGACAGATGTTACTTAATTTTGTCAGTGCGGCACAGGAAAAAAGGCCCCCCTCTAGATGGAAGCGGGGACGCCCTGCCGCCACGCCAGGAAGCCGTTACCAAGGAAACCAGGTTCAGGAGGTTGTTTGGCTTTGACCTTGAAGAGCTGCAGTCATGGTCAGGGTTTGTCCAGCTGCTCAATCGGCCAGCGGACCCAGCAAATCTGGGGGTACTCCGTTTTCTCTTTGGTAAGATATCACCTAGTATGCTAAGACCTCTGGAGGTAAACAATATTCAAATAAGATTCAATCTCCACAACTTACAGTATACAAAATGGGGATTTACTTCTGGACGTTGTCTAGTGATGCTGAAGAAGAGTGATGCTGAAGAAGAGTGATGGATGTCACTCGAAACGTCCGGAAGTAAATTAATCTACGTTTTGTATCCAGTTGTAGAGATTGTATTGTATTTGGATATATCATTCATATGACCTAATACTGAAAACTGTAAATCTGTCATTGCCGGGAAAATTAGTTTTTACAAAAATATTTAGAAAAATATTATTTTAATCCTTTGGTTATGTTAGAGCAATGACGTGTCATTCATTTCGAAGGAGACAAATATATCGTAATCGCTGAGATAAAACCAAAGAAGCAACCCTCCCTTAACCATTTAATCTAATGTTAACTTTATATTTATTAATGGCTACCTTGTCCACCCAACAAGGGACTAGGTAGATATGTACAATGTACATTTACATGGCATTCATAAATACATGTTTCTCCATTCCGTTGCGCAGGGTTTCTGATGGTGCTGGACATCATGCAGGAACGGGGGATGTCCCACTTGGACATGCGGTTTGGGAACCCAGACATATGCCACTTCCCTCTCTTCAACTTCCTGCAGCCACCCTTCATAGACTGGCTCTACATAGTCTATCTGGTCATGTTGATAGGTACTCAAGTTATTTCCTTCAAGTGTTTGATAAAGTAGAGTTAACACATGTATTAGGGATGTATATATACAAAAGAACATACATGTACAGTAGGTGATCCAGGCAGTAGTGTATGAGTTTTTCTGTATCATAGTTTGGTAATTAAAATTATCTCCATTTGAGTAGAAGATATCATGCTGAAGTTTTATTTCTGTTTGTGCAAGAGGTATCTCACTGGAGTTTTGTTTCTACAGGTGCAACAGGTATCATGCTGGGGTTTTGTTTCCGCCTGAGCTGCCTTTGTTTTCTGGGGCCGTATTGGTTCATCTTCTTCTTGGACAAGACAGCATGGAACAACCACTCCTACTTATATGGACTCACTTCATTCCTCCTGATGTTGTCAGATGCAAACAGATACTGGTGAATAAATGAGGACTTTTGACCTTTTTCTTAATAGCCTGTTATACCAAATTGCTAAATTTTTTTTCTAGGAAAGTTATATAACAGTCACATTAAAGACAAGTTTATAGAAGTACTCTGTCCCAGAATTTTTGTGGAGAACTTCCTACAAAAGTAAGTCTGAAATTGATTCAGATCATTTATCTCTTGATAGAGGGGTCTTGGGGATGCCATTTTGTAATCTACAGTTCACCATCATTTATTCTTTTTCAGGTCTGTTGATGGTTTGTTGAATAAAAAGCTGCGGAATTCTCACGTGCCTCTTTGGAACTACACTCTACTACGCTTCCAGGTACCTGTCATTTTGGCTATGTAAAAACTTCTTATGATGGAAGTTAAAGTTTTACTTCAGGGATGATTTTACTGCTGCAAAAGATTGTACATAGTATGCACTAGAAGTCATGTTGATGTCAACATTTACAGCAAATGGAGGTGCCAATTACATGATTTTGATACCCATGATTGTGTGGTTGGTACAATTCTTCATTGTTGATTATAAATTCCTTCGCTTTTCACTTTTTGTCTAGATTTTCACTGTTTATTTCCTTGCTGGATTGAAGAAGCTGGATGCAGACTGGGTGACAGGACACTCCATGACCCACATCTCCAAACACTGGGTCTTCTCACCATTCACGTCAGTCCCTGTTACATTATCCACATTATACTGATGTATCCCAGTGCTCAAAATACCTTCTTGCACATTTGCAAAGGCAACCACATTTTAAACCCTGGTAGCGCCGTGTGCAACCTGAACTTTTGCAGCTGGAACATTGCTTTTCCCCACCTACGTGCAGAAGCATTGGTATTTATTTCTTAAAAAGTTTAAACATAACTAGAAAGGCCGACATTTGCTTAAGAGCAAATACAGCATATTTCAGCCATACCCCTTCCCACGCAACATTGGACTGTTCCAAATCACCCCTGCGCAAAAATGGAACATCCTCTTAACAGTACATTATCCCCCAAAGTGGACTGGTATTGTGAATTGACTCCAGGTAAAAACAGAGCTTGCTTCTATTTTTCAGAAAATGACAATAATCACACCTTCCATTCAGAAAATTTTCATCATGACTGAAAATTGTTGAATGACTTCATGTAATGTCATTAACAATTTTCAGTACGATAACTAGGTGTAAGTTTAAAAAAGTATAAGCTCCTTGTGATGTGGGTACAGTTATTATTGCAAGGAACTTTTTTTATTCAAGTAGGGCATACGATTTAATAATTATCAAGCAGGTGCAGGTACTGTAGGAGCGTTTGTTTTCTTCAAGCTGTAAAACTGTTAAACTGTTTTACTTTGTATGCAATCAACCATCGAGCCTATTCTTATTTTAGTTTAACAACTTCCTGCCAGACCCGGAAGATACGATTGAACCTTGTTCGAGGATTTATTTTCGTCTGTCTGGTCAGTCTGTTCATACCCTGGCGCTGAGAGTGTTTTATTGGGCTGAAACTCTGGCAGTTTAAAGTTACTAACAATTTAAATGTTCAAAGTTTATGCCAAACAACAACAGCACTAGGAAATGTGGCCACTATAGACAGGTGGTCACTATAGAGAAAATGCTGATCTATTGACTAGGAGCCATACGTTACACATGATTTCAGTACACTGATCATTAATCATATAAACATTGCACAGGTAAGCCAATTGTTTAGATGTACAATTAAGTTCAAATAATTCTGAAGAGAAATATTGATGAGAAAATAATCATTCTCGCCACTGTCTAACTTATAATTACGTATCAAAACTAAACGCAGATTTTCTAACTAACGCACCTTTCGCCGAATTCATCATAGGACCGCCGGCTATCAATCAAACACGGCTGTTGATTAGACTTAGAGTTTCAAACAGTCATGTGCTGTGTGCCAGTTGACAGCGAACTTCATGCTACGTGATGTTTTACATTGCTTGGACCTTCTTTCTTACAGCGGTGCTTCTACAAAATATTTAGACTGTAACACTGAGTTTTATAGAATAGAATTTGACGCAGAACAGCGTTTTTTGCTGGGTATTTTTTTTTAAACATGTCCGTGGGAATATCAGCGAGGCGGCGACGTAGGGATATCAGACCGTCAACAAAAGTCGCACGGCGGCTAACGGCGCAGCGAAGATACTAGCGCTATAAATAAGCGCTTCAACTAAGGATGGCAACCCGTACAATATTTTTGTATACTGTTGAGCTAAGTAAAGTTTGTTGTTTATGAGGTTTTAGTTGTCTTTGAAGCTTTGACCCGAAATATTTTAAAGTCAAACTGCTGAAGAGAAATAAGTGACTGCTACGATTATCGTAGATATGGCCCTAAAAAAACTGATAAAAGAAGCCTTCTCAATAGCCTAAAATGCAAGAGCTTCCGGGGGGGCTTCGCCCACCTGGGTCCCCCCCACAGTGGCCCTGCCCCTGGACCCCGCCAGGGACATTCGGCGGCCCCCGGACCCCTCTCCGACGCTTTGAAAAAATCCTGGCGAGAAGTCTGTACGGCCTGAGTCTTCAAGTTAACGTATTGTGTGGTCCCGCTTATGAATATTAATTAGCCTTCGCTTTCCTCTTCGCTGATTGGCTGAACCATTAATTGAATTAACTCTTCCTGCCGGCTAGACGCAGGTGCAGATGTCGGCTCTGTGGGGTGAACGTCCGAAAGGTCACGGCATGGAGAACGAAAGAAAACCAATTTCCCCTAAAAAAAAGTGCTGTAATTAAGCCTTTTACAGTACTTTATGCCAAAAATTTTACTTGGATCATTTTACCAACTATATTATGCCTATCTATACCAAATGTTACTCATACCAGGGTACAGGGGTGCAAAATATACCGTTATAAGACCGTCAACAACAGTCGCACGGAGCTAACAGCGCAGCGAAAATACCATCGCTAGCGTTTCAACTTCGGATAACAAGTTATAAGTACTGTTGAACTCAGTAACGTTAAAGTTTGTTTTTAGTTGCCTTTGACGGTTTGACCTGAAACAGTGTTACGCTAAACTCCTGAAGAGAAGTTAAGTGACTGCTGCGATTATCATAGATATGCCCCTAAGAACTGATACAATATAAAGCCTTCTGAATAGTCTAAAATGCGAGAGCCTTAGGCGGGCTTTGCTCCCCCTGGCGGGAACACTGCTATATACGGGATCATGAGGCCCCGCTTATGAATATTAATTAGCCTTTGGCCTCCTCTTCGCTGATTGGCTAGGTCTTTGATTCAATTAACTCTCCGGCTGACGCGCACAGGTGTGGCTCTGTGCGGGGTCACGGAAGGTCACGTCAGGAGGCCAAAAGAAAACAAATTTCCCCTCAGAAAAGTGCCAAAATTAATCATTTTAAAGTTGTTTATGTCAAAAATTTTACTTGAATCTTGTTACCAAGTATCTAATGCCTATCTATACCAAATTTCAGGTCATTTAATTGTAATACCAGGGTACAGGAGCCAAAAGTGTCCTTTTTTGGTCAAAAATTGGCCAAAAATCGCAAAAATAAGCATTTTGTTGCACTGTACACCAAAAGTGTTATTGAATTTATATGAAGGGATTATCAAGGCACATCTGTGTCAAATTTCAGCTCATTCGGTTGCAATACCAAGGTACAGGAGCCAAAAGTGTCCTTTTTTGGTCAAAAAGTGGTCAAAAAATCGCAAAAATAAGCATTTTGTTGTACTGTACACCAAAAGTGTTATTGAATTTATATGGGGGCATTATCAAGGCACATCTCTGTCAAATTTCAGCTCATTTGGTTGTAATACCAGGGTACAGGGGCCAAAAGTGTCCTTTTTTGGTCAAAAATTGGTCAAAAAATCGCAAAAATAAGCATTTTGTTGTACTGTACACCAAAACTGATATTGAATCTATATGGGGGACTTATCAAGGCACATCTGTGCCAAATTTCAGCTCATTCGGTTATAATACCAGGGTACAGGGGGCCCAAATATACAGTTTTGGTCTTAAGATGACCAAAAAACCTTAATAAAATCATTTAAGAGACAGATATGAAAAAAATGAAAAAAATGCCCGAGGGTATTGGCCCACTCTACCCTTGTGCCAAATTTCAAGTCATTCGGTTGAGGAACAACGGAGATACCGTGTTCTGAAGATTTGACAGGAGAAAGAAAGAAACATTACGAATACAATATATTTCACCATACCTATGGTATGGCTGAAATATAAGTAGTAACTATGTAACTAAAAGAAAAGATAGTGGATATGTAGCTGATTTGAAGAAGTAATAACGTGGAAGTGGGCAACCCGAAATGGTGATGGTGCATTACCTGACTTTTGACTCAGGCTCAGGTCATCTGGCAAACCTGGTAGAAAAAAAAAAGGATTTTGAGCACTGTTTAAAGGCTTACAACTTGTTTTCATGCCATTTTTAGTTCAAATGATTGAGATTTATTTCAGATATAGAGTCCATTCCAAGACACCATGCGGATGTTTGTTGCCATTGTTTAGAATTGATTTTAAAGTTTTGTAATTATATGTCTAGGACATTTGATACTTCAGAAATATTCTTAACACTGTTTCAACTTTATAAATATTTCCCTGGTCCTGTAAAACTTTGGAAATATTCATGGTGTGGAATTGGATACTTCTAATAGTTTCTAAATAATGATAACAGCATTCTACCATTATTTACCATTTTCTACCATTTTTTGTAAATGGTTCGGTGGGCTGGGAAGATAGCAATTCACACATCCTTGCAAAGTATGGTTGGGTGCCATGCAACAATGGCCCACCACAAAGGATCCACCAGTACCCAGCAGTGAAATCTAAAAATATACAGATGCAACAATAGGGCTTACTTTTATGAGGGCAATAAACTAATTTTACCATTTGGCCAGGTTTACCATTTTTTGTAAATATTTGTAAATGTGAAATAATCACAGAGAGGTTTCACAATTATTATAAATAAAGATATTTTTGTACAGTTACTTTCAAAATGTTTCTAAAATATTCAAAGAAATTCAAATGAATGAGTATTTTCTTAGTCAATTTTTTGAAAATAATTTAATTATTGTGGCTCAGATATTCTTTTATTCAAAATAATTCAGACTAATTATAAATATTGCCTAAAAACCCTCATGGTGTCTTGGAATGGACTCTACATGTACATAAATTTCAAATCTCATGTATATTTTTGTATGTTCCGAAGATGGTCTTTCCATGCCCCCCAAAAATTAAAGCACAAAGCAGTAATTATATATTTGTATGTCTGAATGTAGGATGTTTTTCTCTGAGGAGTTTGTGAGCGATTGGATAGTTCACATGGGAGGACTGATCATCGACTTGTCCATGGGGTATCTCCTGTTCTTTGACGTCACCAGACCAATAGCCTTCTTCTTTGGGGGATCCTTCCATGCCATGAACTCACAGCTCTTCCACATAGGTCAGTTCACTTGCATGCCTGGTATTCAATAATATTTTTAAAATAATATTTTTTTTACTAGAACATTTGCCGTACTCGTAGTATTGTTGGAGCTGTACACCTAAATGTTATTCTGCTTTGTACAAGAGTGTGTGGCATTGAATGGTTGAGTGGCTAGGGCTAGCTCACTCCGTCCAGGTGTAAAATGGCCACATGTACATGACTTCAGTTCAGGGGGTTCAATACTACTAATCACATCCCCTCAAGTTGACCTTAGATTATGAGTAAGTAGAGATGTTTCACTCACTCACTATCAGTTTATCGTCAGTTAATCCCATCTTGCAAGTATTAGACTTGCATGTGCTTGTGCTTACATGATGATCACATTAGGTGCCTTTATCCTTCTTTTCAGAGTTCAGGTTTGTTAAAGAGGTTCATCAGTCACGTCTGAATACGGTGACTACAATATTTTTCCAACAGTGACAGTTTTTTAAAGGCATAGATATATACCTTGAAATTTGAGGGGGGAGGGACAGAAGATCCACAAAAGTCTTGACCTAGTCTTGCACTCTCGTGAGACTAGGTCACTCCGTGAACAAGATGATAGCCATTGAACAGAGTACAGTTGAAGTTTGTATACCAGGAGTTGTGATTAACCAGAGGTACTTGTGCCCTATCCCCAGGTATGTTCTCCTACACCATGTTGGCCACCCTGCCCTTGTTCTCGTCCCAGGACTGGCCTAAGAGACTGGTGCACAAGTGTCCTGACAGGATGAAGGTCATCCTGCCACTGGACACACCGGCGCAGGACAGCAGGAGGTGTCTGTACACTAGGGATAAAGAGGTGAAATTCACTTGATAAGTTGCATTGTATGGTCAGGTGATTGCATGATCTCTTTTATCAAACCAGAAGGCAGCCTTTCATAAGTTTTCACAAAATTAACTCTAAGTTGTAACTTCTCTTTGTCAAGCATACATAATATATATATAATATATATTATATATATATATATATATAGTGGGTCTTGTCACTGACAAAATGTTGTTCATCTTATAAAATTAATTAAAGTAAATCATTCAATAGTTTCTGTGTATGTTTAATACGGGTTTGGTGATAGTGAAGAAATTAATAAGATTTAATAGTCTGGACACAAAACCAAAAGGATGAGATTTCCATCATTAGATAATTATGTTTAACTATTTTTCAGTGTCACTGACGAAAGATAGTTTATACTATCTGAAACATCTGACCGTTTCCAAAATCATATCCAGTTGCTTGAGTAACAGCTTTTTTGGCTTAACTATTTTGTCTCTACTATTATGAAGGACCCACAGGCAAAGTCGGGGAAGCAGAAGAAGCCACCTACACGACTGATCCACCACCTGTCTGCAGTGTTTGTACTGCTGTACATGTCAGAACAGCTGTTCCTCCCCTACTCACACTTCATCACACAGGTGGGCGTGGTGTACATTCACTTTGGTCATATCATACCTCATTTGCATGATGAATTACCTAATGAGCAAATGCTACATCCACAAGAAGTAGACAACTCATTCATCTCTCGTTCAATGCTTTTAAAACTTCTTTCATGTAAATGTCAGAATTTATTGACTCAAAAATAAAAGGGGTCAGTCAGGGGCATGACAGCATACTTAGCGGTCCATGCGAGGCAGGAAACTTGCACCTCCGAATTAATCACCCTTAATGTTGTTTTTTTACATTTTGCTCTGAGACACTGAATTCATGCAATCTCTATGGGCCAGCGGCACAAGCGACCCAGTACATTTGACATAGCAATAGCAAATCAATAACAAGAGTAATGAGACCTTATACCTCCATGAAACATTCTAATTATGCAAATGCCCTCTGCAGGGTTACAACTCGTGGACCCAGGGGCTGTATGGGTACTCCTGGGACATGATGGTCCACACATGGTCAGTCCAGCACATAAAGGTCAAGTACGTGGATGCAGCCACCGGAGAGTATGGCTACCTTAGACCTGGGGTATGTACTTCTTTTAATCTTAGATGAATGATTATTACACAAGACTACTTCAAAATATTACTTTTGAAACCCTATTTATTGTTGATTCTGCTTTTTATTTTTTCATCTCAAAATGGGTGGGTGGCTCCTACAACTTTTGAAAGTTGATTTCCAAGGGGTCCCACCATACAAGACAAGATGTGTAACATTCAGTTGGACAGCATAAAATAGATCACATGAAAACCAAGGCATCAAAACAAAATCAGTGTCCATTTCACCAAGGAGCTTTCATCTAATAAAACCTATTAATATTTGCTGTTACATCTCTGCAATACATATAACTAATACTAGCTTTTACGCTGAATATTTTAAGAGATTCATAGTTCTGCTCCAAAGGAAATGATCCAAAAACACACGACTGTATCTTAGTACAAAGCTATACTTTCTTACAACACAAAAGTACACATGGATCAAATTTTCAGTCCTCAAGAAGGCGACAGTGGTCGTTGACAATTTGGTTCGTGTGTACTTTTGTGTTGGAAGAAAGTTTAGCTTTGCACTATGATTACTAGTACCAACACAGATGAGCTTCCATCACGACTGAATCTCATTGCTCTCTGTGGCAGGTGTTTACAGGGTCGAGCCGTTGGAGCAGCCATCCCGACATGCTGAAGCAGTATGCCACCTGTCTGCAGCACAGGCTGCAGGAACACAACATCTCACAGCCACAGTTCTACTTCGACATCTGGAAGTCCATGAACAACAGGTTCCAGCAGAGGTCAGTCAGTTCACTCGTCTTCTCAGGGACAGAGGTTTTCTACACTGACTCGACCTTGTTCAGGGAGAGTACCATATGCAATATTCCTGGGAATCGCTAGATGGTGCACACATACAAAGAAAGGAAAAGAAAAGCAAAGCATGATGGGACCTCAGGTTTTCTACAGATTATAGTCAATGAAACATCAAATCCTGAGTCTAACAGCAACACCCTTCATTGCCCATTGCTTTCCCTAATTTTTAGCAGTTTACTTGCAAAGTGCACATTACAAGCATGTAAAAAGCTACACTCTGAGGAATTATAGAAAATGCTTAAACACTGGAATTAAAACTATAGGGACTTACACCTCTAAGTTTTTTGACAAATTCTGTCACCATGAATTAATGACCCTTTCATCTCCAGCAGTGACGTCAGGAACAAACTGACAAGTTCGAAAATTTAGAGGGGTGAGTCCCTACAGTGTTAATTCCAGTCTTGGAAGTAAAGTGTTAGCATTTTTCTATGTGTTCTACTACAGATAAACTTTCATGATAAGCTAGAGAGGACATTTGTACCATCAAAGTCCTAGTTTGAAGAAATATAAAGAATCTCTGTATTTCAAATATGAGAGTTCACTAGCATTACTAACTTTGATATGAGAATGTTACATTACTTGACCCCCCCCCCCTCAGGATGGTTGACCCCCGTGTGGACATCGTCACAGCTGACTGGTCTCCCTTCAGCCCCTCGTCCTGGATGATGCCACTATTGGTCGACCTCACACCATGGAGGGAGAAGTTTCAGGAGATAGAAAAAACAATGGCAAATGAAACAGAAGTGGTCTTTGTTGCAGATTTTCCAGGTATGTACATATATCTGGTACTAGTATCTTGATAGTGTATCAGTTGAATTTCATAGTCGTGTTCAGTACTGTTCCTGTGAAGTTTTTGGTGCAGCGAGGTCATCATGTTTTGCCATATTTATTCGTGTCTATAAATAATGATTGGGCATTTAACAAATGTCCTAGAGTGAGTTAGCAAGCTAAATGACTCATAGAGTTAGACAAGAATAGATATAATTATTATAGCTTACTGCTTACTATTGGACGTATTAAGTTACAGCAATATTTGGAAAGACAGCCCCATGACAAAATGGTAGGTGAACGTAAATCCCTGGCTGAACTTTCCTTTGCCTTTTGTTCATCCTGCAGGTCTTGAGCTGGAAAACTACATCAACTCTGACTTTGAGAATGTCTCCCTGACCGTTCTATTTGGGGAGGTCAGGGTGGAGTTTAGAGGCCAGGAGAACAACGAAAGTCTGAAGAACATCACTTTGAAGAAAGATGACAAACTCGAGGTCAGATCATGAATATATTTAGCTTGATCTTGATATTCACACAGTTAATATTCATTGTCTTATTGTGCGGTGTTTTGTATGATATTGCACAAACCTAATGTCTTACTTCCACAGATTCCTTCTGGAGAGTTTCACAATGTCCTCACCACCTCGGAATCCCCATCCTGCTACTTCTACATCTCCACTAACCAGACAGAGGTGGAGTTCAAGAAGAATGTGACTGAATACCTGGAGAGACAAAAGTCAACTGCCTCTGGTACAGATGGGAACACTGCAGGATCAGGTACAACATGTACTACAGATTGTAGATAACAAAATTGACATATAAAAAAAAAAGGTTCTTAGTGGCAAATGTTAACACGCACACGAGGACATTGAAACATTAGATCTGTGTGTTTTGGGCACACTATTGACAGATTAGCCAAACAGGATTGGTGGGCGTCAATCTACTGTCAGGGAAAGCCGTGTTAAGTGCCTTTCCTAAGGGCACAACGCCAGGAGCTAGTATTGAACCCCAAACCTCTAGATTCTGAGCCCAACACCACAAAATTTATATACCAGGAAGTACAAATAAAAAATGTTTAGCTGTATATTGTCTACAGACATGCACTTGTTAATGTCCATAGTGACGATAAGTTTTGTTTTGAGACTTAATTTGAGACTTGTGGATATCTGCATTAAGTAAATACTACCAGAAACGTCTTGTTTTTCCCTGCCACACAGTGAATGAGAGCTCAGACGACCCTCTGGTAGAAAAATACCAAGAAGTTGCCATGAGAAGAAAGAGGAGGGAACTCTATAACTCTCTATCTCAGCTGGACTACTTGAAGTTGTGGGGTTTACAAAAGTACTTCACCTTCAGGCGCAGGTGAGACAATGCCTCAACCATATGTAACATTTTAGATGAAACTGGAACAGAGATTATAAATCATGCAACTTACACCTAACATATATCTTGCGGCCACTAGCAAGTTGCGGCTTCAATGTCCGAGGTTCTGTTATTCACGCCGAAACATTCAGGCATCACTATACATGTGTTACCCAATACATTGTGAAATGGTGAGAAGATGATTTTGTCAGCAAATTGAGGCATTAAAATAATATGCTTCACGTCTGAAGGCACCCTACGTCTGCATAGAATTTTGTTTGTAGTAGAAGTCTGTGATGAGGCAAATACAACGTAAAACAGGAATATCGGAATGGAAAGGACACTAATTTTTGTTCTCTATAACCTATTTTGTACAGTTTGCTGATGAGTGGGCTGGCTGTGCGCAATATTGTATTTGGAACTCCAGAGCTGGACCAGCTGGCAAAGGACATACACTGGGCCTCGGGACAGTTTGACCCCGAAAAGTACTTGGACGAACTCGCAGGAGTTCCAATGATGGAGAATCCATGATATCCTGTACTTGGTGTTCTGCTAAAACAAGATACTTATTTTACATTTCCTATTCAGAATACAGTTCCATAATTCTTGGACCTGATCTATATTTTAACATCTTCACTACAATGACCATTAGGTTGGTTTAGGTAGTGTGCAGGCTACATGGACCATTACACACACAGAAGTCAAAAAGACATTGCTCTAGATATACATGTATTCAAATTTGTTAAGCTAGACTAGCTAGATTTCAGAGTTATTTATTTGTAAGTTACGTAGTGCACTTTTGTAGTGTCTAAGTCTAAGTAGTGCACTGTAAAGCATATCAGTCCTGGCTGCTAAGAAGATGGGATGTTGCTTGATAAATAATGAAGGAAGACTTTCCCAAAGAGGTGCCGCTGTTGCTTCCTTAGAGGCAGTGTTACTTTCTATTGAGCATTCTCAGTGGGTATCTGTGGACCAAACTGTTATACGTGTGCCTTGTAAGGAAGAAGGTCGACATTGAGATTTTTCAGAAGTTTACTTGATGTTTTATCACAATACTTATTGGTTATCTTGCTGGAAACAGCTGGTTATATCCACTATTCATCACCATTTCAAACTTTTGTTTTAATCTACATCGTATACCAAAAAAGTTTGAAGAAAGCAAACCGACTCCAGACATTCTAATGGCAGTGACATGTCATTGTATTTGGTATGTGTACTGATATTAAAGTAATGATGTATGTTTAAGGTTGCCAGAGTCCAAATCATAAAAATAATATTTTATTCTTGCACTGATTTTAATAATTTTCTAGTATATTTGATTTTCATTCCTGGACCAATAGAATTGATGTAACTAAAAGATGCTATTTTTCTTCAGCAGTTGTTATTTCTTAAGATGTCAAGTAGGTCAAGTAGATGTTAAGTGGGAGACTTGGTGCTCATAGTCTAGCTGCTCCACACTTTTTGCTGCATAGCAATAATGGTATTTCATGCCAATGTTGGGAACATTTAAAATCAACATTAAATACAGCTGTATCAGTACTGTTCCACCAGTTGTCTTCTCTTTTGTGAGCACAGATTCAATATATTATCTTAATCGTCATGCTATAACAAAAAACGTGGGTATGAATGCATGCATTTTCTGTGCTGATTTTGAGATTAACTGAGACTATGTGCTTTCCAAAGTTATGAAATAGTTTTATGAAACTTGTTTCCAAATACACAATGTACAAAATTAATGGAGAAGACAAAACACAGAAAAATAGTTATATTGAACTCCTACACCTGTGGTATGGAGTGAAATATAGCTATTTGTTAGGTCCTTAGGTGCATTAGACAAGATAGGGGCTGTCTATGACAGAATTTCCAACAGTGATTCCTCCGTCCGCTGTTGATGAATGGTTTGTCCTCAGGTAGTGTCCCCCCTGCTTGTTGTGTAGCACTCGGTCCCCATTACTGAAGAGCAAACAAAACAATGAATGTTGTACATGTGTCACAATTCTCAGCAATCAAGAAATATCTTTCAAATTATGTCAGGGTCTGCTACATGTACCTCTATAGAAAAACTTTTTTCAAATCTTGATGTAACAAATCTCAGACTTTGAAAAGTTTTGCTAGATATTCATACTCAGGCTTTGTTGAGGCCCATGCTTTCAGCCATAATCAACTGCTAAGATTTGAACAAAGAAGATGTATGTAGATTAACAATACACTTACGCCATGAAGACTCCAAAAATGCCCAGTTCACATGAAGAACCCTGTAGTTTAGGCCTGTCTCCAGGCCTCATGAGGTAGTTTTGTACCACAGTAGGGCAGATCAGGTCCATGATGATGTAGGCTGTTCTCTCTTCAGAGCCCTTTAGTTTGTTGATGACAGTCTTAATGTCGTCTCCATAGATGTTGTTACCTGGTCAGGAACAGGTGTTACAGCATGTAAATGCACTGCCACACATAGCACCCCCAAGAGACACATTTCTCAGGGCTTGAAGTACACATTGCACATAGGGCTAGGTACTGGTACAGCATAACAGTACAAAACCGTTCTTTCTCATTGGACCGGTCCAGAAAAACTGAAAAGAATAGGTGGGCCGGATGTTGGACTTGGAGTGAAGTAGAAAAGAGTTTATAGTCATTTGTACCAAGTTTTAAAGTCAATTGTACAGGTGCAGTTAGCGTTGTAGGATTTTTAAAACACCAGTGTGAGTCTAATACTCCACCAAACAGATTTCTTTGTAGTGAAATTAACCATTGGTATGAATCAGGTTCAGGTCTGGACCTGATCCTCTGGACCTGAACCGGACCTGGATTTTCTAATTGCAAATAAGCCCTTTATTTTCACCCGAAATTGGAACTGTGCACTAATTTTGTACACCAGTACAATGTTCCAGCATATTTATGACATCTAACTGACATACAATTCAAAAACCTTTGGTGTATCAATTGACTTGAATGTGTGAAATGTTTACGTCTGCTATAAGAGAACTTCAGATTCAAGCCGTGAAGAGCAATATTATAGTAAGTAATAATATGTAATTTGTTCTCGCTCACATTCTATCTTTATCATAATTATTCTGCACCCAAAATCATTTCTTTGCACCTACTTTACAGATTAAGTGCATGAATCAATTTTGACCCCAATTTCTAAGTGATAACTGGTCTTACCACCCCCCTCTCTTTGTGGCTTCATGACGTAATCTTCAGGACATCTCATGGCCATCTGTACTGTCCGATCTCCCTCTAAACCCTGAGGGACAAAGACATGTTAAGGTCCATGATTTTGTTGCACTGAATCACAATGATGAGATTTATCTTCATTATACACAACACTGGTACATACGTGCATGTATATCTACTGTAGTTTCAATTTTGTTAAAAAGACAACATCGCAATTGCGCTGGTGGCCATCAGAGGTGTAGCCCCGACCGGGTTACGAAGTCACCATTAGTCCCGGTGGACTGCCAGATACCGTGGAGGTACCTCTTGGTGTTTTCACGACTAGGTCATGGTATCAATTTGTCGCCGGGTCCCAGGTTGATTTTAACTGCAAGTTTTACAAAATCCAGGGCCTGCCCGTGCCCATATATGGCCCAGTAGCCACAGGATCTCGTAGGTGTTGTGCCCGAAAGTGAAAAAAACACAGGTCGTAAACTACCCTGCGGGGCCCCTTTTTCGGCTTGTGAGATAACACAGGTTTGATGCACTTTAAGTTTTGATTAACAGAGGGTAACACTGTTTTGCTTACCATTTCCAGTGTATGTTGTCCAACAAAGGTGGCCCTAACTCTGCTCACTGCCTTTGGATCTTCTAGGAACTTCTCCAGTACACCAGGCTGGGCTAACTCCTGCTGCACCTTCTTAGTCCCTGCCAGGTGGTAGGATATACACGGGCACTTGATCGCTCCGGATCTCTCAATCTTCAGGCGGGCAATCCATTCCTAGGTACATAAAATTTAAAATTAACTTACTAAACCAAGATAAATATTATATACTGTAAATGCAGAAATTTTCCCGGTGGATTAATGTTCGCGGTGGATTAATGTTCGCGGTTTTTGCAGCGGTCGCTTCACCGCAAATTTAATTTAAATCCCCGCGAACTTAAATGCATTTACAGTACAATGTAATCTAATGGGTCTTTCCCACAATCAAATACAATAAAAAATCTTATACACTAACTTAAAGGTAATGTACCTCACCTTTTCAGTTGGATAGTGGTCAGGTGAATATCCAGCTCGAAAGTAGACAACAGCAACTTCAGATCCATGACTAGAAACAGCAGAAATAGTGCTTATTAGTAACTTTATGTTTCAAACTATACAATGCATGACTGTGTACTTCCAGTAAAGTTTCATACATACCATATGCCTGCTGCCACTGTAATAACAATGCATTACATTGATAGACTTTATTTCAGAGCATTATTAGGTTTGTTGCAGAGCTATCGGCCATTATTGATACTCACATGAAAAGTGTCTTGTCTGATTTCAGCTCAGCATCCTCTGCGATCTGTCTCAAGCTGTACCTTCTTACTGTTATGCTGGGATGTCTGAGAAGATGTGAACAGTAATCTTTATTTTTAGTATATTATGTAATACAAAATCTGTTTGGTTGGCACATTTTGCAAATGTGTTATGAAGTATCCTCTTTTGATAGGCTGTACATGTGTTACACTGATACAATGTAAACCTGTTGATTTGAATGATTTTACTCACCTTTTCATAACTGTAAATTCTGACAGTCTCTGCCCAAAGACGTTTCTACACCTCTCCTCCTCTACTACAAACACTATGATGGCTCTGGTGGAAAAATAAGTTTTGCTGAATTATTACAATTAGTGCTTGTTTGAACAAACTATATTCGTGAAAGTGGTTTAACTTATACTGAAGCAAAACAACTGATTGTATCAGCAGTGTACTTAGTATTCAAAATCCTTCAAATGTTCCTAATTCTGAAGGAAGGAGTGGGGGACATCAGACGGTTAGACGTAGGATATAGGATTTGTCAAATACATAAATTACCTCAGCAACATCACACAGGAAAATGGTGACATTTTACAAGAAAAATGGTGACACTTTTTATTTTTAGAAGAGTAAGGACTTACTTCTGTGATCCATATTGCTCCCATGCTGCTACAAAGCCATCCACCTGGGAGTCCAGAGCTCTGTTCTCAGGGATCTGGGCATGTGCAAGATGTGAGAATGGGCCACGGATCCAAAAACATAGCTGTATACTACTCATCAGTCAAACAACATTAATATTGAAGACCGAATATTCTCAGCATAAGTTCAACTTGATATCTGCTCATCTGAGGAATGCAATTGCGACAACATAGAACAATTTAACTTATTATTCAAGAGTAATACATGACACATGTATGCTATACTTACATGCTTGTAGGCATTAGTTATGCCCAGAAGACTCAGCACATGTCTGTAACAATAAAATAAAGAAAGAGCCTATAGTCCTATAGAGGAACATTGGTGTGACCTCCAACTACTAGTAGTCAAGGTTGGAAATCTGAAAAAAAAGTGCCTTCTGCTACAGCACTCTACATTTTTGTACCCACTTCTATTTATTCATTCATAGAACGAACATTGTTGTACTATAAACAACAATGTAGTACAATGTCTTTAAACAATGCTTCTTGTTCTTATTTCTTTACATTTCATTTCATTACCTCCATGAAATGTCATGGAGGTTATATTTATATTGCAATCCATACATAGTATGGGATTGCAATATATTGTTTTTGCTGAGTCTCTTCTCCTCCTGTCAAAATCTTCAAGTTGATTCAACTTTTTCATTTTTGGGCCAAATGAGCTGAAATTTGGCAGGGTGGTAGAAATAGCAAATACCCCCAGGCGTTTTTTTCACTTTCTTGATAGAGGACTTAGAATTTATGATATTTCGGGTTTTTGGTAATTTTCAGACAAAATATGTATATTTTGGGCCCCTGTGCCCTGGTATTACAAGCTAATGACCTGAAATTTGGTAGAGAGGTGCATTGGACATATGAGCACAGAAAACCATCGGCACCTTCTTCATAGATCACTTCAAAAATGAGTTATTTTAGGGGTTTTGGCCATTTTTGACTAAAAATGTATATTTATGGCTCATATGCCCTTGTATTAAAACCAAATGACCTGAAATTTGGTACATAGGTGCGTTTGACATATGACCACAGAACCCCATCAACGCTTTATTCATTGTTTACTCCAAAAATGAGTTATTTTAGGGTTTTTGGCCATTTTTGACTAAAAAATGTATATTTTTTGCTCCTATGCCCTTGTATGAAAACCTAATGACCTGAAATTTGGCACAGAGGTGCATTGAACATATGCTCACAGGACCTCATCGACACTTTCTTCATAGATCACTTGAAAAATGAATTATTTTGGGGTTTTTAGCCATTTTTGTCTAAAAATGTATATTTTTGGCATATATGCCCTTGTATTGAAACCAGATGACGTAAAACTCGACATGAAGGTGTGTAGGACAAGTGCCGAGAGTACTTCATTTTCCCTTTGAGTAGACATTACTTCAAATTGTTGAATTTGGGGATTTTTTCCAGGATGAAGATGGATTGCAATATGCTGTATTTGCTCCTAAGCAAATGTCGGCCTTTCTAGTTTACCCTGCGTTTGTGTGTCTGTCTGTCAACAAGATAACTCAAGAACGGCTGGGTGAATTGGTTTCATACTTGGTGTGTTGGTAGGGTGTGATGACAGCTAGAAATGATTAGATTTTGGGCCCCCTAGCGGCTTCTCTTGGTACTGCAGCGCAACTTCCGGTTTTACTATCTCGTGTTCTGAACAAGCTATGGTCACGATTTTGGGGTGTTAGATAGCTCTTGTGCTCAGGAATAAGTGAAAAAAGTTTGGGCCCCCTAGCGGCTAGTTTTGGGGATAGCAGGGGTATTTTTGTCAAAAACTTCTGAAGACGATAACTGAAGAAGGGAACAACGGATTTTCGTGATTTTTGGTATGTAGGTACCTTAGACAATGTTGTACAAAATGAAACACCAATTATGCATAATAGGAGCACATTTGCATAATTAATGAGAATTTTCTATCATAGCAGTTTTTTCTATGTATCTCTTGTCCCAGATGTGATATGGTCTTGACATTTGGGTGGTAGATAGCTTTCAGTGTCATGACAAAGTGGGGCAAGTTTCAGCCCCCTAACATTTAATTTGGGAACTGCAGGGGCATTTTTGTCAAGACATTCCAAAGAGGATAAATGCAGAAAGGGTTGACGGATTGGCATCATATTAGGCATGCGGGTACCTTAGGCAAAGATGTTCATAATGATATACATGTTATGCAAATGAGGAGTTGATTTGCATAATTAATGAGGAAATTGTATAATTCCATTGTTTTCAATAACTGGACTTTAATAAATGTAACACAAGTTAATTATGACAGGTGGAATATAAGCAGATACCAAATATGGTAATGAGGAACTTATTTGCATAATTTATGTAAAAATTGCAAAACTGCTTTATGATTAATAATGGGAATTTTATAATTGTGACATGTGTACGTTAGTCAATGGTGAACAATGCCATGCATAAATTATGTTAATGTGTTAGTCAATTGCATGAAATTTACAAAAGCTCTAAATTTTCATGGAGGTATGAGGTCGCCGAACTCTAGTTGTATCTAATTTTGGAGATTTCAGCAGGAAGAACCATGTAACAGTACAATGGAGATCTTGATGAACAAATAAACAAACAAACTTCACAACAAGTCCGTACTTGTGCACACTGGCTATCTTTTCCCCAAAGCCGGCCCCAGCGGCAGCAATAGTGTTGATCTCTGTCTGCTTGAGCTGGGGCTGTCTGCAGGCAGTTAGCCCATTTGTCCTGATGACAGTGTTGTTGGTGGTGTCTAACAGGTAGTCTGATCTGTGCAGTCCGAGGCAGATTGGCTGGGTACACAAAATAATTATTTGATTTTCCATGTCAAGACATTTTTGATGCACTGCACCAAGGAGCTTGACTGCACCACAGGAAAGGCTTAGAGAACAGGGTAATGTCAGACATTTGTGACATATTTTCATCACAGTGTCTCTCCATGCATAAACATTGACCCACTTTTCCACGCCTTTTAGGTACTTGTATTACCAAGGACGTTTTTGCCATACTGTTTTTTTAATGAAATAAACAAATATAGTACTAGTACTTTGGCGATGGTGATGCCATTATAAAGATAGGTTGACACAAAGGAAAGCTCTTAGTCAGTAAGCATGCAGCATCAGTGTATACTATCATTGTAACAGGTGGCCTGTCCAAAATACACCAACAAATTTTGCCTTGTCATCTTTTGAAAGAATCAGACCCAAAACTTCAACTTGATCTTAATCTTTATAGTCAGAATCAAAAGTTTATATTGTAACAGCCTGTAATGTACAAATTGTAAGGCAAACATGTATGTTGTGTAGATGATAAGTCCCAACCTGAGCCACACCTTCCTCCTGGACCTGTTCATATATGTGGAACAGAGCAGCTGTGAAGTGGTCCACCTTTACAACACTGTGAAAATGAAAAATACAAACTTACTTCAAAAAGGCTCACTTGGCAACTTACTTTGTCATAAGTCCAGTTTCTTCAAACAACATAGATATTTATTTACTACAAAGTACACAAGAAATATGGCTCATATCATACTCTTCTGTGTTGGTAGTAATCATAGTACATGTATAATGATTGACATTCTTCCACAAGGTATACCTCACCTCACCAGTCCGAGGTATTCACTGATAAATTTTTGACAACCACTGTTGCCTTCTTCAGGTTTGATACTGATGACCAATCACTTCCAAATGTAAAACTGTCTTGCCTTCTGAAGTTATTGGTCATTAGTATTGATCCTGAGGAAGGCGACAGTGGTCATTATCATTGAAAATTTGATCTGTGTGTAATACCTTTAAGTTGGAAGAAAGTTAAGCATTGTACTAACTTAAAGTTAGAAATCCCAGCAAATCAGTTGAAGAGGTTATAGTCTGTTCTGTCTGAACCTCACCTGCTGAGACATCTGGTGAGAAATGCCCTGTCATGGCTGACCCTGTGCACCAGTAGGTTGAAGTCCTGCTGCACTGCTCGAGCTTGGTCAAACAGGGCTCTGAAATACAATCATTGTGGGGTCACCCAATAGCAGTTAATTACACAACCAACTTGATATGATATTGGGTGAGGTATGTTAATTCTGGGGGGTACGTTCTTAGATTTTGAAGATTTGTCCTGAGGGATATATTTATTTTGGACATAAGAGCATTTGTCAAGGGGTTGGTTAGTTGGGGCAGGAGTATGATTCTCAAGCAGTTTAAGGCCTGTGACACCTGCGGATTGCCCAGTCGAGCAGTTATATGGCCGTAACCTTTGATGTAATGCATCTGTTTTCAACAAAATTTGGCCAGTTGACGTAACTGACGCATATTCAAAATATGATTGACAAGGAAATTACGGATCATGAATATTTTGGGTAAAAAAACAATATTTTTTGGTAAAAATTGTGATGTTTTTAATGAGGATCTGTGCCCACTATGAAATTACTGTCTAACAGAGTCATGTTTTCTAGAGTAACAGATTACATCTCTGTGATATCTACTGTGACCGGCAATCTTGCCCATATACCTCGGTAAGGCTTCATTTTGGGGCAAAAACAGAATTTTTTTGATAATCTTGAGTATTTTTTGTACAATAACCAATACAGCCCACGAAATCAACAATATATTTGCAAAAAGAGACGCTTGATTTCTGAAGGTCTAAGGATTAATGAACCTAAATCTGTACAAAAGTTGTGATAAAACTGGTGCCCTGATGTGGGCAGGGACTGACAAAACACTACTTACCCTTCAAGAACTGCGCCCAAGTAAGACAATTGTTTCACTGTACGTAACATTAACCGATTGTAAAACATGAATATTTTATGTGTAAAACATGAATATTTTATGTTTGTATCTGTTAAATAGCGGTTGTATCAATGTGAAATTTCGCAAGCAGTTAGCCTTATAAGGCATCAGTCAACTGACATACAATCATTTTGTGTATAATAGTAATAAGAAATGTACTAGTAGTAAGTGTCACCCATATATCGTAAGTTCCTGTTTTTGAAATGTAACATTAGATACTGACATTAGACCATTCTAAAAATGTCCCGGTCATGCGAGGTCACCTCTGGTCACACTGTGGTTCAAATTTCATGTTCGACCTAAATTGTCACAGGCCTTGAATTGCCTGAGTTTAGGGAATTCTACACACATGTAAGACACTGGACATATCAAAGTCAGATTGTATTATTTATCTTCAGTAGCTCTCATTCCTAACTTACAAATCCACACTAGATAAACATGATGTTTAGAACTTGGCCTTGAACATACCTCGGAACTGGGGATGGTAGAAGCGCAAATGGAGCAAAGCTGACAAGGTCAGTGTTGTCACCTGGATCATCGGTCAGATACGCCAGCCCACTTAGAACTGCGTAGTCCTTTGCTGATGCAGTCAGGCTACCCAAGGTTGATGGGTCCAATGGTAGGGGCACAACAGGCTCCATCCAACAACAGCTCTACACCAACACATACACCACAGCCGGCCTCGGGCAGTGACCTTTGGGAGCGGACTAAAACGAACAAAGCTCAAGGCTAAAGAATGTCATGGGCTAATTAGACACATCAGAGGTACCATGGAAACAATGACTGGATAAACTGGAAAGACTGGATAGTGTGTACGAGTGTGACGACTTCATATCAATACAGCAGTGACAAATTATCAACCTGCTTCTCAATGTTGGCAATTTTCAATATCACTCTTATCCTTTGAGCATGCAATGCATACATTGTACACACAAAGTAACAGGTAAAGTTCAGATTGTTCCCAAAATTTATAATTTCATTGTATGGATGACATCTGCTGGAAACCCCAAACTGATGCGAGTGTGCGAATAAAAAAAGTTTGGCCAAAATAAACAGTGCCTTCATTATGAAATGTTAGTGGTCAAAACTGCAGTGTTATGGACCAAACAACCTGCCATTACACCACAGAACCTGACCCCTAATTAGGAGACTAAACAGAGACACTGGATCTTTTGTCTCTCTTCTTAATGTACCCATGCCCTACTTAAGTTCTCAGGCCAGTTACTGGCCCCTTGCTGCCTTTCCACCTTTTACCATCAGCATAGTTCTTATCTATCACATTATCCATCTTCCTAGTTACTTACTACATTGAACTATTCAGGCTCAGTCAGCAATGCATACATGTAGAGTCTTTGCATAAAAGCCATCTAGCCTAAAGGCTTTCTATTAAGAGATTGGAGAATTGTGTATAATACACATACCTGAGAGACGAGTCTGCCCTAGTGTACGTGTGATGGCCAGAATGGACCAGTAGGGTAGACAAGTAGCAGGACTTTAAAGCATAAACAGTCATTCATAATGTAAAAAGTGAACTGAACTTGTCTTATGCATTGTCTGTAGGTTATGTAGGCAGGCCTCGAAATTCATTTTTGGGAAAAGGTGCAATGGTGCACCCAGCTTAAAAAATTGGGTGCACCAAAAACCAAAACATTTTTGGGTGCACCACTTAAATTTAAGTAGAATGTCAGAAAATCCTAATAATAAAACCTGGTTACCAGCTATCAAATTCTTAAACAAGTACAAAGACAGACATTTTTATTATCTTTCTAACACTTTGTAGATGTCAAGAAGAATATGATATATACAAGTATACTTTGATATCTTTACATACATAAGCCTATGAAAATATTTGGGTGCACCAGTGCACCCACAGAAAATAATTGGGTGCACAGCTCCTATTTTAGGTGCACCTGGGTGCACATGCACCCAGTATTTCGAGCCCTGGTAGGTTATGAAACCTACATTTTCACACCCACTCAATCAGATCATTATAGCAACCCTTTTACATCTACAAAATCTCACAACCTCAACCAAAGTACTAGTAACTGAAGTTTTACTGCATACAGCACTATTTGAAGTACTACAAATGTAGTATATATTACCTCCTTCGGTCAATATAGACCATGGTAAAATCCTGAAATATAGTAATTAGTATATACAGTGTAGATGCTGACTGCTGATACCAGCCCACAAAAATTGCATGTTGTTTCAATAACATTTTATACTTAAGTCTTAAGCTGCAATGCACAATTGTTTTCTGCCAATCCCAGATTGACTGAGGTTACACATAGGTATTTTCAGCCCCATCTACTCTACCATACCATCACATGGGCGTTCATCTTTTTCTACAACGATTGACTGCCACACTCCTCCTTTGTGTTCTGTTGGGTCGCAGAACAGAGGAAGGACATTGTCCTGGCTTTTCAGACCATCTGCTGACTGAGACAAATACTCCAGTGATGGTTCTTGCAGTCTTCTCTTTAAGGTCCTGTGACTCCTGTTTGTTTTTGAGGGTAATGTTTGATGTCCAAGTCTGTGAACATGAACAGATGACACTGTCCTGGTTACTCTGTATGTGCTGGTATCATCAATGGTGCCTTCATCATCATCCAACAGAGTCAATTCTTCATCTTCTTCTTCCTTACTGTCTGCTGAATCTTGCTCCATGCTGCAGGGAAGTCAAAATGTAAATTTTAAAACTCTCCCACAATATTTTTACAACATGGGGAGCAGCTTGAGTCCCAGCTCCATGTACGTGAACAGAAAACTGATGTATGACTTTGGCGTACTTTGTAATGTACGATCAGAAATTTTCCTCCATTGTATTGGGCCTTTGTTTGTCGAGCCATAATAAATCCACACACATACATGTATTATCATTTTAAAATGTCCTTTGACTCCTTTCACATACATGGTAAAAACACAGAGTGTAATTCATTGGTAACACTAACAGTGCCGCTGAGTGAGTAGGTGGTTCATGTCCTTCATTTTCGTCACTCTGTGCAAAGATACTTACCAAACCTCCTCTTCCTCCTCCTGACCAGCGTTTCTCCTATCATCTCCTATCTCACCACTATCAACCTCTGGTTCCCAGCCATCACAGGCAGCGGGACTTGCACCTGTGGACAGCCCGGACCAGTCCTGGTCGTGTGAGGTCAATGACCCCGACAAACCTTTCACCCTGGGTTTGCCCGCCTTTTTTAGTTTCTTCACCTTCAGTTTTAGTGAATGGAGGTCCTTCTTGTGTTTGCTAAATCTCTCACATTGTCTATACCTGTTAGGGGAAAAGGTATGGCACTGAATTAAATATAAGGCCACTCATACACCATAAATTTGAATGAGTTTGCACAAAGATCTTGCAGCACATTATTTTTGAGACCGACCAAGGAGCTTTTATCAGGAGGAGAGAGTATGGAGTTACCCGCCCGCTGTGCGCCTTTGTTTGGCCCGTTAAATCCCGCAGCGCCGGCTTTGTTTACTGCCCTGCGCGGCGCCCGTCTGATCTGATGTTTGTAGCGCCGGTTGGCGCGGTTTCTATGCTAATGAGCCACGCCATTACGTCATAGCCCTCGAGCCAGCCCGAAGCCCGATCGGCAAGAGGCGAAGTGGGTCAGGTTTCCGACGATTCCCTTATTTGGAAAACTCGGCAGGCATGTGACTACGTCATCTTGCGGTAGAGGGCACAATGGCGGACAGTTTGATATGTTTCTCTTTGCCGTAGGCCAGTTTAGGCCTATTTTCGCGGATCGAGGTCTGTTTTCTTGCGATAGAATTATGAATTTTCACATGTATTTTCAGATGGCTACTAAAAAAATATGACGTTTTTCTTCATTTAGCTGATATTTTTTCGTAACTGTTGATGATGTGTTCGGTAAAATGGCGTGTTCACTGTTGGTCGAACCTTGCTCATTTTTGTCGAACCACCCGTGTTTTTAGAGGATACATCGGGCCTGGAATAAGGTGAAGGTAAGGCGGGAGAGCATAGTTTTCATGGTTTTCGTTACGATCGGGTTTTCATATATAATGTCTTGAGTTCTCCAGGCATAATTTTGAACTTTGTATTTGTATCGATTTATGAAATATATCTGTTGCATACTTAAAAAAAACTTGGTTCCTGTGATCATTGAGTCAGGTTTTTCACAGTCATCATTAATTGTAGGAATATTACCAGTTTTTTTCGTAGACTTTGCCTTTAGGCTTAGCCCGTACCCGAGCGGCGGCGCTGTCCGGTCGCCGTATGGCTTTGAAATTTCACCCTCAGTCAGAGAGAATATTGCCGCCGCTGTATGTATTCCGAAGTTACTCTTCTGTGAGGGTCCGCATGGGGGGTCCTGACAACGATTTACGCTGAATTCAGGAGAACCCACTACGTATTACGCTAAATCAAGGAAGGCAATTACGCTAAATTTCGTCGCCTCGCTACGATTTACGTATATAAGCTGGTTTTCCCTACGAATTACGGGAAATAAAATAGGCTGCCTACGCCTTACGTAAAAGAGCATGCAGACCCTCTTCTGTTCAACATCGTCGACAAAATCGCAAAAATCAGATCGCTACACACAATGTTTGTATCCCCAGGCCGCCCCACCATGAAAATGACCACAAAACAAAGGGAAAACAAAAGCTTGCGTGGGTGAAATGTATGCAGATGCGGGTTTTTGACACGTGGGTGTTAATAAAATTTTGTCGCCCGCTACGAACATACGAACAATGGAAACTAATCCGTACTCTCTCCTACTGATAAAAGCTCCTTGGACCGACTGAACAGTTATACACGTAAATACTACATCATACAAGTGTAAATACATCAACAGCCATAAGATTATGCATCAACTTACAGTTCATCGAACTCTTGGTCTATGTTCCCGTCCACTCTATCTAAGTTTTCACACATTTTTGTTGTCGTCGTTTCACGAAAACGAGATCAAATCGACCGCCATCTTCTATCTTCTCAGATGATAAACTATTCGGGTGGTTAAAGTTTCAATTTTTTAAGTGCCTGTAAATTAAGTTACACAAATATAATGTTAATCAAAAACGAATGCAACCTAAATCAAACAACATAGCAATAAAAAGATGATATAAAATTTGTTACTAATCATTATTTTTTTACCTACATAGTGATTTATAAGGTGATAATTTTTTTAGGCATTTAGTGTGTTCACATCGGGTCCCCCGGTACCACAAGGCCCAGCACATTCCAAGATGGAGGTTGTTGTGTTGACAACTGAGACAAACCAAACCATGTAGAAGTTGGGAAGATTGCCGTTTTTACATCGTTCTTCACACCACAATAATAGAAGGGTATGTCTTGGGTATCCTTTGTTATCCTTATCACCAATCTTAACGTTTTTGAGAGCTTGCCTTCGTTGCAAGTTCGCTGCTTCCTTGCTTGTTTGTGTGAAACTACTGCCTCGATAATTTGATGGAAGGGGAGGGGGGCAGAGTTTTGTGTGTACAAAATTCTGTACATCTAGGTTTCTGTGCATAACAGAAAAAGCCAAATTTGTTCGGCATGCGGATACAGGAAAGAACTATGTATATTTACGTTGTGATGAGGCACATAACTGCAATTAGTGCAAAGAACTTGTGAAGTTGTGTGTAAACAGTGGGCCTGGTGGTTAGGATTTGGCACTCTCACTGCCAAGGCCCGGGTCACGGGCACACATCTGTGAGAAGTTGGTCTGGTTCATTTACGACAAAACGCCGACGTGGGGCAATTTGGAAAATGGCGGCTCGATTCGCCGATTCAAACTTCCGTTGAAACTTTGCCTCTCAGACTTGTCCAGGCATGTATTTTGAATTGTTTTTCATCTGGGAACCTTAGAGGGGCATAAAAGAAAGGCGCCAGCTTTGTCAGTCGGTGTGGTTTCTCGAAAATTCGCTGAAAGAAGGTAACTTTCAAGGTACGTTCGCCATGTTTGTATGTCCCAACTTTGAGATGATATAGAAAAAAAAACCAAAGTGGTGTCCAAAATCACAGTAAGATCCCGGATAGGTAGATTAGTTACGAATATGATGCCGAAAACCGCACGTTGACACTACTTTGGTTAAACGAGAGAGAGGTCCGAGAGTGCGGTCAGCCACTCGGCGGTAAGCCGAGGTATAATTTGTTGTCGGATCGCCCGTGCTGAAGCGCCGGGGTCGGTGTTTCGTGCGTGACCCGAAGAACCCGAGTGAGAGCGGAAAGTTCCGACGGAGATTTACGACGGATGCGGAAGGTACCCGAAGTGCGATTTTGCGACAAACGACGACTGAGGCCACGCACTCGGCATGCGTTGCACACGTCACCAAAAGACCATGTGGCCCCACCAACATCTCACAGGACCTATGAGATAAGTGTGCCCGTGCGGGTTCGATTGCCGGTGTGGGAGCGCACTGCAAAGATTTATAGTAATTATTTTATATTTTTTCCTGTAGATTGTTACTTCTGGTACCAAGATGTCCACCCCTGCCTCCTCCTCGGGGATGTCCTCCCTGAAGACCCAGGACGTCCTGCCTGCGCTCAGACAGATGATGAAGAACCTGGAGCCCAACATCCGGGCAGCAGGCTCCATGGACGCTGCTGAGGACCTCATGTTACACCTGGAGGAGAGGGACCCGTCCTTCCACAGGTGGGTTTCCTTGTGTCTGCCTAAGTAAAGTTTAAGTACCAGAAAACACAGGAAACCACCAGAAAACACAGGAAAAATCATAAAGGAGGGTCTACTCATCAAAACATAGTTATGGTAGATTTCACCCTCATTCATGTCTTTCCCGGTGGTTTCCTGTGTTTTGCTGTGTTTTCCAGTATTGAGGCGGACCACTGGACGAAGGGTGGATTTAAAGATTACTTAGTTGAAAGTCTTATCTACTCGGCTATATGTTTGCTAGATATACAGGATAAACTTCTAGCTAAGTAAAACACTACACTGAAATAGTAAAATTGGTTTGGAAACAAAATGTGTGAAATTGATGACTTGGACTTGTTTGAACTTCTTGACTGTGTTCTTTGGTGTCATTTACTTCACCTGTTATCATTATATCTGTACAATGTAGACTAGGGCCGTGTACCTAAATACCTGTACCTGTACTGTACCTAAAAAATTGTTTAGGTACAGGTCCGGACCTAAACATCTGTGTACCTGTACCTGTACCTAAACACACTAAATCACTTATTCTTACCAATTTTTAAGACTGCTGGACAAGTAAATCCTGAATCAACAATGACAATCGTGATAATCTTGCAGTTGAAACTCAAGAAAACTTGTTTTGAGATTCAAATATGCAATTCCCTGTATAAAGATGACAATTTATCACTAGAAAAGACAGTTAGCTACATGTTTAACTTACATATACTTGGTTAAAATTCTTTAGGTACAGGTGCAGGTCCGGACCTGTACCTAAACCCGTGTACCTGTACCTGTACCTGTACCTGAAATTTGTTTAGGTACACAGCCCTAATGTAGACACAACTGCAATTGTACAAGTCATTATAGTAAGTCAAATATCAAACTGTACTGGGTATGTAGTATTCTGACTATATGGAAACTATTTTATGGTTAAGATTCACCAGTCTATCACTGATTTACTCTGAAAGAATTGTTCATTACCTTGTATGACTGCCTCTATTTTATGTTATTTCCTGTCAGGTATGAGTTTGTGAAGCTCATTCGAAGCAACATAGAGGAGTCCCTTGGTCCCCTGATGGATGAGGAGATAGAGAAGTATGCAAGAAGTGGGCAGGCTTACGACACCGGGCAGGACACTGTGGTGCAGACCATGGTGGCACACCTGGTCAACTCACCTGCGTGAGTACACACAACTACATTATCAACAGAAATATATTCAGATGTCGGACCTTTACTATTTATTTTTATTTGTAGATTTGTGTCCTTGGCAATATTTTTAGCCTTTTTTAAGGGCCCAATACAGAAATATAGAAGCAGTCATCTTCAGTTAAGGTGAAGCATGATGCTTTTTCAGTGTACATGTACTTTAAAAACATTGTGCAGTGTGGCTTTGCTATAGCAGCTCTGATATATAATTTCAGCCAAGCACGATGACACTAGATTTCGAGCCACCAGGTTTATGTCACCTTCCAAAATGCAATCCCTTACAATGCAATGTATGTCCGTACTGGAACTGACCCTTGGACCAAACCCCTGCCCATGGGAGCTACAGAATTTGATCCATATGGCATAAGTGTGATTGCCCTACTATTTGTCCCATGGGGACATATGTAATTGCAAAAGTTAAGACAAGTTACATTTGTGTAAGATTCATTGAATTGTCCAGTTATGATCCAGGATACATCCCAATACCATTGTAAACCTTTTGCTCTCTCTGAAGTTTAAAGTGTACAATGTCATGTATTTCCCTTGACTGTAGCTATAGCAACCTGACCCAGCAGCTGATGGTGGAGACGAAGTCTGCTGTGGAGACTCTGACGAGAGAGTTTCAGGAGGAGCAGGAGGCGCAGCAGGCCCTGGAGAGCCGAGTGGAGGGTCCCGGCTTCCGCAGGGCGCCCAGCTTCGGCTACCTCAGCCAGTCTAGTGATAACGACTCCTGTGGGTCCTCCCTGAACAATGTAGGTTACCCATGAACATTTATGTCATTTTTGAAAAGGTCCAGCTAGGTCAGGGCTGTCTACAGCTTAAATTTTTTCCGTTCCACTCATTGATTGGAAGCAAAATATTTTCATTGCTAAATCTGTCATTTTAAGCCTATGAAAACACATTTTCATCAATTTCATGTCATGAGCTTTTGGAGATGGAAAGAGTGGAATTATTCTCTGTCACAAAGTCAAATTTCCATCCCAGGACGGAAGGACAGGTCCTTTAGACAGTTCTGAGCTGGGTAAGAAAAGAGAATAGCTTTGTGAAGAAATCAACATGCTGCTCAATATTCATTACAAGAGCAGATTTATTTTCACATCCAGTCAATAGCATTGTGCAATTTTTATTGTACAGAAACAAAATCTTTGTGTTTCTTTTTCCTTAAGCAAGTCTAACTTTGTAGTATAATTTTGATGTTGCCCACCAATATAACATTTGTTTTTGCCATTTTGCAGAGTGATTTCATGTTCCCAAACCAGAAAGAATTTGAACAGATTGGGGAAAAAATGGACCAACGGCAGCAGGTCGAGGTAAGGACGCTCTGATATTTGTACCTTGTTTTGAACATGCAGATTCAGTAACTACAGTATTGTTTCATGTGTGTCAGTTGTACTGGTTAAAGAAACTGTATTAAACTTTGGCAGTCGACCAATTGCTATTGTCACGTATCTGCAAGAATGCAGCAAGATTGTTAATAAGATAACGTGTCTGTAACTCTCACGAGTTTACATTCTGAAGTGATTGGTCATCAGTATTGATCTTGAAGAAGGCAACAGTGGTCGAGCCATGAATACCTTCATATTGGAAGAATGTTTAGCATTGTACTATGATTACTACTAACACAGATGAGCTTCCATGATAAGTTGTATTTGTTGTGTTCCTCACAGACCAGAATAGAAGCGATTGAGCAGCTTGGCCGTATCCCACCTACAGAAGTGTTGTCTAGTGACAACTGGCCTCAGCTCAAGAAGGGACTGATGGATGCACTGGGGGATGCCAACGAACAGCTGGCGGTTTGTTCTTTAATTTGATACCAATGATTCAGTCTTTACCATGTTTCTCATCAATAATGCTGGATACACTTATGTCAAATGTGTGATGTATGTAACTTTAAACGTTTCATGTATTGGCTTTCTGGCATGTTTGACCAATTTTGCCGATGTTACATATCTGCAAGATCGCATGTTAATTATATCACAAAGTCATGTCAGACTCTGTAACTCTTGTGTGTTAATATTCTGAACTGATTGGTCATTATTGATCATGAAGAAGGCGACAGTGTTCATTGAAAATTTGATCCATGTATACCTTTCTGTCAGCATTTTACTATGATTACTACTACCAACAGAGATGAGCTTCCATGATAATTCAATGACGGTTGTTCTTTCCAATTCATGTTCCTCTATATTACATTTCATATTTCAGGACAAGAGTCTGAAGCTACATGCTCGCATGTTCTCATCGTCTCAACACAGTATGAACAGGGAGGTCTACACAAGTCTAGGTAAAGGGCACATAATTCTTTGTGTCATCATACATATGCTCTCCTTTTAACCTTTGTATACTTATTGTTGTGTACAGTGTTGATATACAGTGCCATGTGCATACAATAAGGTACTGTTTGTGTTTTTTTTAGTGGAGCACTTGAACATGCAGTTCACCTACAAGGGGCAGAAGGGAGACCTGAAGACAGGGCTGGACGTGACGAGTCCAAGTGCCTGTAGACTTCTCCGCAGGGTGAGGGCTCAAACAGAGAATGTGTTCTTGTGATTACAGTGATGAAGTTTGAAAGCTTTGCAACAATTACGCATGACATTATTGACTAGTGGTCGGGATCAGACTAGTAAATATTTCACTCCATTAACTTATTAAGCCCTGTCCAACATTGCTTTTTCTATGTTCTCAAAATCAACACAAAAGTCTCTAGTTAAAGTGTACGTAAAAGTCAAACTTCTGTATTGTACAACAATAGATGCCATTATTTAGAGTCTGATGATTGCGGAGAATATTTGACTTTTTTCTCCCTTGTCCAGTTCCGTCTGATGAATGAGTTCATGTGTGTGGTACCTTCCTACTGGATCCGCTGTCCTGACAAGTTAGTACTCATTGCATAATCACTAGACTTTTTTGTTGTAACAAGGAGGTTATTCTACATAACTGCTTTGGTTTTAAGATTCTAATTTACCATACACCACAATAATTTTTTTAGTTTTAACAAGAAGGCTTTGGTTTTAACTTCCGATTTACCATACACCACAATGAACTTCTTTTCATAAGTCACAGTGACAGTTTACATATTGTACATGTATCTTGTGATCAGTTGAAAGTGAATTTTTTAAACCACATGCTCTTGTTGTTCGTATGACCCAGTCACACATGTTTATTTTTTACAGATTTCTGGAAGAAGTAGTAGACAGCACCTTGTACTTGTTACACACCCACCCCACCAAAGCCCTGGGTGGGGCGGAACCCCTCACACCTGTACACTACCTGGCCATGCTCGACAAGAAGGCTGGCTGGTTCAAAAAGTGGATGGTCAGTACAATTTGTACAAAATTCACTACTGATATACATACATGTAGAATGTGGAATCATAGACACAGTTCATTTATAATTACATGATTGAAGCTTATAAGTATAATATAACATGATCTTGTATCTATATACAGTAAAAGCCGTTTAATTGCACGGCCTATTTGCCAGTGCAGGGTTCTAGCTAGTGCATTTTAGCGTAGCGGGCCACTACGCTAAAATTTGTGACCACTACGCTAAAATAAGGGCCACTACGCTAATTTTTAGCTAGTGTAGTGGTGTTTTGCTATCATTTGCTTGTTCAACAATATCTAATCAATGTCTGATCAATGAAAATGATAATATGACCCTTAAACTGACCAGAAAATCCTTCAAATTACATGTGATGTTAACAGAGTGCCAACTTTTAACTCTACATCTCGCCATGGAGGGGCCAAGACCCCCTTCCACACCAATCTCCTGATTGGTTGCTTCGCTACCATGCCATTCCCACTATGCTAAAATGAAATCCAGGCTAGAACCCTGCAGTGTATTTTGTGCAATTATCCGGCTGGTGCAATAATGCAAAGTTATCCAGCTGGCCTGCACTGGTTTGGGATTTAAGGATTCCGTACAATTAACAGAAGTGTGCGTTAATCCATTGTGCAATTAACTGGCCTCAACTGTACTTTATTTTGGTACCATGCGATGATATTTACATTTTTGTGTTCCAGCATGGGAACTACAGCCGCACTGTTGTGCTTAGGATGCTGAAAGAGAAATACAGAGCCTTGGTAAGTGCTTCAGAATCTAAGATCTATCTCCTCTCAGATCTCCAACACATATTTTAGACTTGTCTTGCAGTACTTCTCACATCTGCTAGGAGGTGTGCATGTATTACTAGTAATTGACAGACTAAAGGGAGAGGCACAGCATTTGCTTCAAGTCAGTAACACTGCCTCTAAAATGCATGTACTTTTTTTTATGGTAGAAATATGCCTGCAATATGTTTTGTTTTTGTCTTGTTAACAGTTTATTGTGCTTGTAATCATATAAGATTACTTGACTTTTGCATATACGTGTATAAATGTAGGTCAGTGTTGACTGAAGAAGCCTCGAGACTGTAACATTATTTTGTGTACTGTACCAGATTGATAATGCAGTGAAGAAGAGCCTTGAGTTCTGTGAGTCCAGAAAACATCCTCACAGTCTCCTGGACGAGGTCACCAGTGCTCTACAGAGAGAAAGCATCAGTACGGATAGCCAGCAGCAAAATGGTGTGTCACATTCTGTTATTCACCTTGATGTATTACTGCAGCCAGTTAAGGGACCCAATCTGAGTAATGAGGCTGTTTTACGTGCTCAAGGCACCTCCTCCAACATGGGACCCCCATTTTACGTCTCTTCCGAAAGACAAATGCAATCCCTTACAACTTGTCCGAGCTGAGCCAACCCTTGGATCGAATTCAGGCCCACGGATCCTTGCTTTCTTTTGTTTGTTTTGGCTATATTTTATTGCATGACATTTCATGGATTTCACTATTTGCATTATCTAAATGTACATGTAGTATTCAGTACCCAAGACAACATAAAAACAATTACCCTTATTTGCCAAACAGTTTTAGGAGGAAAGATCTTGCTATAGAAACAGCTGTTGAGTATAAGAAGGGGAACAGACTGTTGAGTTTGTATTGTTATCTGTGTCACATGTTACATGTATATTTTGTACATGTAGGTGATGGGAAGAGGACAACCTATGCAGGCCCTGAGCTGGAGTACATCTACTTCATCCACTCCCTGTGCATGCTGGGAAGGATGCTGCTGTACTCCAATGGCCGTGCCTTCTTCCCAATCAAGGTCAAGGACAGGGAAGGTCAGATTCACGTTCAGTTTGATGTTCTTCTAATACAAAATGTATATCATGATGTCAAAGAATTTTCATTTAAGCAAAAAACACCAATCAGTGGCTTGGGAGCACATGTGACAAAAGTACTGCATGTACCTAAGATATTGAGAAATTTAATCTAAATGGCCCATGTCATTATGCAGGTGCTTTACTTGTAAAAGATGTAATGGTTGATGTACATTTTTTCATGTTTATACGTGTATATGTTCTCCTACAGTGAAAGTGACCGATCTGCTGGTGTCCTTTGTGCAGCTGTTGTCACTTCCCAACCAAAGTACCAGACCATACACAGGTAACATTTTATGTCTGATTCATATTTAGATTTTTTGTATCCCATACTGTTCCCAGACCAGTAAACAGCAGATACAAATGTATGCAGGTTTTGTCCATTTTAGGTTTATTTCAAAATACTGTAAAAAAAAGGGCTGCATAATTGCTTCAAACCTGTGCTAATAATAAAAGTTTCACATTGAAGATTTTCAATATGATACTGCCTTCATGCTGTAGCCATCTGTCTGGAGGTTTCTAGCATTGTAGTTGTGATGTTGTGTTTAATATCTGCTAGGTTTGGATGCTGCATCTCTGGTGGCAGATGTTCTGAAGATGATAGCAGGCTGTGAGGCAGCGCTGGTGGAGTGTCTGTGTAAGGATGCGGTGGTCAGTGTGCTACTGGAACCTGTCAAGGCCAGGCTAAAACCCACCAAGGTTTGACTTAACGATTGTGTCTCTCATGTTACATGCATGTTTATCAAGTTTGATTACCTCAGGGCACTCAGCCATCACTAAAGAGAGACAGTGGGTATTATAAACTTCCTGGCACATTTGACCAATTGCTGATGTTACATATCTGCAAGATCACGTGACCGTAACTCTCACGAGTTTGGCTCCTGAAGAAGGAGACAGTTGAAACTTTGATCTGTGTATACTTATGTGTTGGAAGAAAGTTAAGCATTGTACTATGATGACTGCAAGCTTACTTGAACATGTGCTCTGTTTCACCACTGTATTGCTTCAACTGCAAGGTCCTCTTTTCCCTTCGTAATGCAGAATTAAGAACCCAAGACCTTGAAATGATTTACAATAAACCAGTACTCAAACCTTAACAGCTGAAGACAATATCCACTATTTTGGCTAGTTAACTAGCTAGTATGTAATGTTTCCTTCAGGTTAGAGGGAAACCTACCAGAGAATGTACAGTTGTTGTGATGTACTTAATCCTATTTACAAATTTGTAGAAGGGTTTCTTGTTCTCACTGCTACCTGCTGCTGTGCCCCTGCAGGGTAAGAAGTGTGCAGGAGAGACGACCCTGCTGCACATCGCTGACATCCTGTCCTGCCTGGCCTCCTCACAGACAGGCAGGAGGATGTTACTGTACGGGGAGGCAGGCAACAAGGCAGGCAAGCCCAACAGGAACATGTAGGTGGACCTGTTACTCAATCCTGCAAATATCTTCATATAATGCAATATATCATGTGTAAAGCATCCTCAAAATATTCAATTATCATGGTGTTTAATTGTGGTTGTACATTGCTATAGAACACTTTTTTGTGTTCATGTTTCATGCAATTATTGTTATTACTACTTACTACATGCAATGTACTGCTCTGATTATTACACTACTGATAATACGTAATTGTGAATTCGTAGTAGGACTCATGATGTATTAATTTAAAAAAAACAATTTTTTTTCCATGATATATACTCGTCATTTTTCAATGTCCTCTTATATGATCCTGTAAAAGTCTAAAATTTGTACTGTTGCAATCATGTGTTTAGCAGCTCGACTGCTGCCCACACCATAGTGGAGTTTGCCACCCGCGCCCTGAGCTCCACCCTCCCCTCGGAAGAGTCGTCCCCGTCCTACGAGGTGGTGGGTGCGTACGTGTTCGTGTGCAGACAGCTGTACAGCACCTGCGAGGGCCTGTCCGTCATGCACAGCTACAAACTACACACCTGTATAGCCGAGGCATGGAGAATGGTAAGAACTCACCATTGATATTGGAATTGTTAAGAACTTTCACCTGTTCTCTTGACATGACAGATGACTGACTTTGTTAAAGCTTGAAGAGCATCAAGTCTTTGGAGACTTTGCGCTTTGATGATTTGGAATTATGCAGTGTGCAGTAACAGTGATCTCTCCCAGGTAAAATGCATTTAAGTTGATATAAAGGATCGTAATCGATCGTTGACCTTAATACGTATCAAAAGAGTTAAGTGTTAACATGGACATTGAGTAACATTTGGTGTAAATTGTTTTATGCCCTGGCTTATGTTATAGACACAATGACATACATTTCAATGTATACGATCATGTATATTAGACATTATACTAATTTATAGAAATGTACTGAATGATCTGCCCTGAGGTGTATACAGCGTCACAATGTATGGTCAGTTCCTATAACCACTGAAGTCACCATCAATATCATCATCATCGGTCAACGTGCTTACACACAACGAGGTTATACTGCCCCTTACGGGGTGACAAACCCTTTCACTGGCTAATCACAAGATGGGGATGTGCCAGGTCCCATTTTTTTTAAAGGCGATGTTTCATTGTGTATTTGTCATCTCCAGGCCAGTCACGAGGCTGACATCGCCACCACCCCACTGCCGGCAGTAGAGGGAGACCAGACAGACTCCCGCCGTGTGTTACTGTGGGAGGAGAGTCTGATAGACAACCTGCTCAACTTTGCTGCTACACCTAAGGTACTGACATACACGGCTCATGGTTACCCTTACCGTTTACATTGTTTGACTGCCTATGAAAAGGTATACAATCATGTACTTTTGAATTTGTGCTATCGATTATGATAAATGTGAAAATTTATTGGATCTGAAATAAAGGCAAAGAGCAGAACAAACTTGATCAATAGTGATTATATTTTATATATTCTTACCTTTTGAGCAGACCCCACATATAGGGAATGTATCTGATTCTTTGAGATATTTTCAGCTAGATTAAAGGATGTACAAAGTCATGTACATGTATATTCTTTAGTATGTTGATAGACCTTGTGCACAACCTTTTCTATACATACTGTAAGTTGATATTATATATGATTTAATGCTTTATCGTTTCCTATCTTGTTTATAGGGTCTGCTGCTATTACAACAGACTGGTGCTATTAATGAATGTGTGGATTACATGTACGCTCGCTATGCAAAGAAGCTCCAAGTCAGCAAGCATGAAAAGTTTGGCTATGGGGTCATGGTGACTCAGGTGGCAGCTACAGCACCGGGCATGGTGGCCTTGCAGAGTACAGGTCAGTTGAGGTCATGGCACTAGGCTTGGCATCATTAGGTGTGGTATACTAGAGCTTGTTGTATTCAGAACCACCTTGATTTAACTGTCAATATGAGAAACATGTTGCAATAACACGATAGATAAAATATTCTATATAATAGAAAGAGTATGTGAGTGACAAGGTTTTGATATCATTGGTAAATGAATATTTTCTGAAATTTGTTCATTCAACTACGTATTTCTAAATCACCTTTTGTTTGCCCAAAAGCTGTTACAATTGTCTAATCTAAGGTCCCTTGTTGCCAATAAGAACCCCTGTACTCCACATGTAGGTTTCATCAAGGCCCTTGTGAATGAGCTGTGGACCCAGCTGGAGTGTGGTAAGGATGATGTGAGAGTCATCAGGCCCAGCCCTATCCCAGTGGACCCCATAGACAGGACAGCACACAAGGTGGGACACTTACTGCTACATTTACATTTGTATACAATGCAGGTCTTGTTTACATGGAATCTTTTTACATGTACTTGTTGAACTTCATGGTTAAATAAAACAGTAGCTTGCCTGGCAAGTCTGTGAGCTCTAAAGGCATTTTGGGCAGCAGTACAGCCTATATTCTCTCGATCACCAAGCTGAATAAATTGCCAGCTGCAGTTAGAGTACTACTGGTATTACTGCATTCCAACATGTATCTTAAGCTCCATCTGCCCGTATACAGTTACAACTGTTTTAGGCCACAACAATTTAATTTCTTGGTTCACGGATTCGCTCGCTCCTATTTTTTGGAAAAAAAAATAAAAATAAAAATTACCACTCAGCAAATTTTCACCATTAATGAAACCATTTACCAACTTTCTGGTGTAGTTAATTGGCCTTTATATCATAAGCTCCTTAAAATGTGGGTATTATTATTGTAGTTGATAAAAAAATGGTACAAACATAAAAACTGACACTATTTTTGTAATTTTCAACGAACAGGTGCTGTTACTGTACAGTAATAGTGGTTTTGTACTTTTTTCAAGCTGAAAACTTTTATTCTTTATGTTTTGGATTAGCCCTTACCTTTTACCTCAACCATTTTACAATTTTTATTTTTATTTTTATTTCGCCCTTTCGCTCCATATTTTTAATGAAAAAATCCGTGAACCAAGAAATTAAATTGGTGTGGCCTTAAGAAGCGAGAAGAAGTTGAACCTGTACATACTAGCATACATTAGACTTTGGACAGTTCAGTTGGACATGTCGTTGTAATTGCATGTAGTAAGATGACATGTTCTTACTATACTAGTACTAGTTCTTTTACTTAGATTATTCAGAACTATGTAGAGCTTTATCATGATGGCCTGTGCTTAGCTTGTGAGAGCAGAAATGTACAATAGAGTTATTCATTGGTATATCATGACCTCGTGTTTATTTGTACAGTCCTTCACCAGTGTGCTGAACCTGCTGTCATCCTTCCCTGCTGTGTATGAGGCCCTCGCTGAGCAGAAGCTGCAGAATGCAGAGTCTTACACCTTCAGGGACATGCCTAATGACATGGTGGTCAGTACTTTATCATTTCTACCAGAATAGAGGGGGCAGATTTTACTATCTAGTACACGTACATGTACAGGCATTAAAAACTCCTTAAGGGTGTTGTGCATCTGTATCTGTATCTGTATCTGTATAGCCGGTATAACCGCCATTCGGCGTAACACACCAGCTTCGCAGGCACGCGGCGCGGCAGCAGCTGGTTATATTACACTGAACGATCCGTCACACCTAACTTTTGCACATCTAACTGCAAGCGTTCTTTAAAACTATCCAGAGAAGATGCCCCTACTGTACTTGGTGATAACAAATTCCAATCTACGATAGTTCTGGGAAAATACGAATTTTTGAACACATCAATCCTAGCTTGGAAACTCTGGTACTTGAAGTCATGGCTGTTTCTTGTTCTTTTTTGAGCTGGTATTAGATACTTATCAGTCGGTACGTCCACCAGCTTATTGGTCATTTTGTACATCATGCAAAGTCTGGACATTTTCCTTCTGTCTTCAAGTGATGTCCACTGTAGATCTGTTTTCATTTTGGTAACACTAGCATCCCTGTTGTAGTTGTTTGTACAGAATCGGGCAGCTTGGTTCTGTACCCTTTCAAGTTTATCTTTGTCTTTCTTTGTATACGGATCCCATACTGTTGCAGCATATGCAACATACAAGAGCAGATACAAGAGCTTTCTTTTAGAGAAAAATCTATTCTATCCTACAGTACTTTAGCTCTTCTTATTCTTAGTGTGTAGGTGGCCACCATCATTTTGCTCATATTATATATTACTGTAAATGCATTTAAATTTGCGGGGATTTAAGTTCGCGGTAGTGAATTGGCAACAAAAAAAAACACATACATAAAACCTCCTTGAAGATTTATGCATTTAACTGTATCACAGATTCTTAAGTATTTCAGCTTCACAGAAGTACTACAATGTTGACTACTGCTAGGAGTCAGTAAACAGCAATTGATCATAATTGTCTGAGGCTTGATTAAGTCCTGCTTTTTTTTCATGTAGGAAAGACATTCCAAACTGTACTTTTGTTGGGTCAGCAAAGTATTTGGTGTGATTATTGTTGCTTTTTCATGGGAAGATCAGGTTTTCAACACACTCCAGGAGCTGGGGGTCTCCAGATGCAACTGGACTGTCTACGCCCAATGCAGAACAACGTGGCGAGAATTGTCTGAACTATCTGTAGCCGCCACGCATCAACTTATGATGCATGCGAACGATTGATTGATTGTTGCTTTTTCAGGGTTTGATGGAGAGGTTGATACTGGTGGACACGCCTGCCAAGATGCACGCCCTGTTCAACTACGAGCAGTCTCACACGTTCGGCCTGCGTGTGCTGAGTGTGATGTGTTCCTGTCTGGACACCTTCCTGCTCCTGGAGACTCAGTACAAGGTGCAGGAGTCACTGCTGGGCTGTCAGGCAGAGAACGTCAAGGAGGAGAGGTCAGGCACCCTTATGTTGCTAATGCTTGATTAACACCTAACAATATTCCAAAAAGCAGTTACTCCAGCAACTGGATATGATTTTGAAAACAGATGTTTCAAACAATGTTCGTTGCTTTTTGTCAGTGACTGTAGGTTGAGTAACTGCATTTTGGTGTATTTTATTACCTGGATGTCTAACCTTCATTTACGTACCTAAAAATATCCCTCTTTCAGTATACCTCTTGCTTGGCTGAATGTAGAAACATCTGACATGTAGTCATCATTTACAAATTTGTTCTCAATAGAAAAGTCCCATTTTAAAGTATGTTTCTTTTTTTGTCCAAAGGACCTAATAGTCTAGGCAATTGGTGCAAAATGTAGCTAGAATTGGGAAAATGTGGTAAAAGCATGAAATTTGGTAAGATGAATCTTCAGTATGTACTTACCACTTTCAAGGGTTGAGCCAAAATGCATGTTTCTTAGCATTGCTATAAACATTATCTTGAGATAAAAAGTATGCGTGCCAGCTTTCTTTCCGAAAAGAAATAAATTTATGTATTATCTTCACTAATATGTTCTGTTGAGGTGAGCACCACGAGTGTAGCCATGTACATTTGTAGATGAGGAAGCATAATATAATATTGTATTTATTATGTATCCTGTTTCAGTAATGAGCTGATCATTGATGCCCTGTCTGTTGAGAGGAACCATGTTCTGGTGAGGACGTACCTCATCGGTGGGCCATCGGAGAGGAAACTGCCCCCCAGAGTGTTGCTGGACATTGAGGTACAGATGGAATCATATACATTTACAGTATTATGTATTGTGTTGATGATATTATTCAGTATCAATCTTAACTGTGGCAGGTTCCTTAAATGTAACTACGTAATAATAGGTGCTAGGTACCTACCTAGTCCGTTGACCTCCAGGTTGTTGGGGGTGACAAGGTAGATATGAAGATAAATGTAGACTTACCATATAAGTAGTACCTCATTTTTCATCAAGCATGTTTTCCATATCTTGTTCAATATATACTGGTAGTTTACATAAAATGAACAACACTTATTTGATACAAATTTTAGACACATCATACATGTGTAGCAAGTAGCTATGCAGAGAGAAACATATTAGATACTAATGGCAGGAACTATAATATTTTGAAATTTGTGTCTTTCTGTTTAGGATGGGAGGGACCCATACCCCTTCCCACTGTTCTCATCTTTCCCCATCCCTAAACCCTACACTACCACCATGGCAGGGAGATCAGCAATGAAACAAGGTAAACTAGAAACTCACATTTCAAGACTTAGTTCTCTTCCTTTTTGTCAGACTACATGCTTCAAAGTATCACTATCAGTAAAGCAGTGATTTGAAACATTATTTTAATGATAAAAGATTTAAAGCAGATTTGCCTTTAACCCTACATGTACAAATGTATATGCTTAAGTTATACAAGATGGGATAGATTTTGTATGACATATTCTGTTTTGTTTGTTTGTTTGGGGCATGTAATGTATTTCTCAGTTTGTGCCCACAAAGATTTTTTCTTTGAATGTTTGATAAAAGTTTATTTTGATCTTTTTTTGGTACAAACTGTGGCTTGGAAGCACTAAAAGACTTATGAGCATCTCAGATCTCAAGCTTGTTTTAACAATCTCAAGATCGCTAAAAAGTCAGCAGACTGTTAGAAGCATTTGCCCAAATTGCCCTGTTTAAAATGAAACTGTTCTTTGCCCACAGACAGTGAACTGAGCAGGTACCTGTCTCAAACCAAGACAGCAGAGAAGAACCAGGCATGGCTGGACGGATGTCGGAAGGCTTTCTGCAAAGTGCTGACCTCCAAACCAGACCTGGCTAAAGCCAATGGTACGTTTCTGAGTCTCAATCAAAAAGTGCACTGAAATTGGAGGCTAGAGCCTGCAGCTGGTAGATTTGAGAAACCTGTGACAAAGAATGTATAGTGTCTTCCCACATTCAAGTTGACTATGTATAATTTTTCTTAAATCATGAAGATGTGACTCTATGACATTATTCTGTTATTGGTCAGCATCTATTTGAAAGATCAACACATCAAGTACAGTTGAGCCTGACATTTTAGGATAATGTTAGGTAGACATTATTGGATTATGTTTGGTGCTAACCAGGTGGATGTCTCTTGTGTCTTTTGCCTCTTTTGCTTCCGTAGAGGATTGGAAAGAGTTGACAGGTTTGTACTACAATGTATGTGCATGTAGTTCTGTTTGTATTGTGTATCCTTAGATAGTGGGCAGAGGCAAACATAGTTTCACATTGGAATGTAGATTTACAAGTACCAGAATGGGCTGTTGCATGTATTTGACAACTTAACATCATGACTGAGAACATTTTAGGCAGAAAAGGTTACTTTTATTTTAAGTAACTATATGTTTGAAATGCATGAGTTTACATTACTACACATTTTTATATTACATGTACATTTTCTTCAAGTATCCTTGAGACCATGTCATTTCTGAAAACATGACCAACTGCGGGGGTATAAGATCAACAGATTGGCCATTTTAAATACACCTGTTGGCATTTATACACTTGTAGAAAATAAAAGCAGAATACATGTAAATGTGTATGCCTTGTAGATTTACTACATTTTTACTTGAACCTTGTCTACAGTTCTGGTTGACATGTTGGAGAAGGTGGTACAAGGCCAGATCAAGGTGCAAGAGGAGACTATCTTCCCCAAAGTGGACTACAAAGGTAAGGCAATCACCAGATGGCATGGATGTGAGGAAAAAAGGTTATCTCTGCTAGTGTGGATGGCAAAACTAGGTGTTTAAAATCTGGGAAATTGGATCTGTCAATGAGTCATGTAATTTGTCGTTGATATGTGATTTTGTCAGTTAAGAGCATTGTAAGTAGCTTCAGTTTGCAGGTTTTGATTAGTCATCAACCATATTCCAGTTCAAGTATCAACCAATCATATGCATTATGTCTTGCCATTTAAAATGCTTTTTTGATGGCCCCCCTTTAACTAGAGTTTCTTTTGGTTCTAGCTTTGGCTAGTCGTATTATTCCATGTGTACGGAGTATTTGTATGTTTTGCATCATATATCTGTCACTGCTCTCATCTCCCATCCGATCTTTAATCATGTGAATACCTTTCAGTCATGATGAGGGACAGGCGTGATGTCCATGGTGGGTTACATGTACAACATGTACATCACATGTCACAAAAACAAAAATAATCTGACTAATAAAAATAAAAATAATATGACTAATCTTCACAAACCTATCACTTGTCACAGTTACAGGGTGACACTTGACTGGCAATCATGTGGGCTTACTCAATAATATGGGCTTTATACAGTAAACACAACAGGTGGTTAGTTAAAAACATTGGGTTTAGTGCTACATGTACATGGTGGTAACTGTCACTCAGGGTGATGGTATGGACAGGCAAAAATAACTGTCTATACGGTGTATGGAAGAAGGGATTTCACCTTGTGTAGAAAAGGGAAGGCTACTGATGTATACAATGTACATGTGTGGGCAAAATGTTGGTGTGCTGACAGTCGTTGTAAGGTTTGCGTTCAGCTACTATAACACTTCAAATTCTTAAGTACATCAAGGTGGCAACACAGGCACATCCAGCTAATCTTGTGGGGTGGGAAGAGCAAGTGTTTGGAAAAAAACAGAAACACCTATTGAAAGAATTTTGAAAGAGAGCCCTTGTTCTATGTTGTAGATTGGTTGTAGTAATGCATGTGTTCCCTCTCCAGGTAGTGACAAGGCTCTGAAGAGCCAGAGTCTATCAGCTGTACAGCAGCTGGGAGTACAGCTAACCATCAGGTAGGCTCAAGAAGGGTTCTTAAAGCTGTGGAGTTATTTCCATAGCAACCATACACTTTGATCTATATCCTACCTCCCAGTTGTGATTCAAGTACATTTTGTATCTCCGGGTAATTTTTGGCCAGGGGCTGCAACACTGTCATGTATTCATGAATAGTGTCTGGGTAAAGTTTTTTTCCTTCACACAGCATGTGGACTTTATTATTCTCTCCCACATTTCCAAACAACAAAAAATATAACAGTGCAAATTTTGACTCATACACAGTCTGGAAGTAGTAAGCTGTCTGAGAGACAGGAAGTGTCCTCTTGGTTTTCTTTTAAATTGATTCAAAGGCAGGAAATTTATAGAAGACCACATTTTATTTTATTTGCCAATGATACAACTCATTACACGGATCTGCCTAGGCAGCTTTGGGCTGGTAGCGGCAGATCCACAGAGGTTTGTTGTTTGGAGTTTCCGTCTCCTAGGAGGACTTCCGACCAAGGATGCAAGGGGTTCCTCCTACCCCTGACTCATGTGTCATGGCGGGTGCGTCATGCCCGAACATGCCCCTATGGCCTTTCACCACCACAAAGGCCTGTCACTGCCACTAGCCGCAGCTATGTACTCATTTACACCTGAGTTAGGTGAGGAAAGTCGTGTAAAGTGCCTTTCCCAAGGGCACAAGATCGGTGACACGGCAAGCGGATTTGAACCCGGGACCTCTCGGGCCTGAGACCAACGCGCTCCTGATCGTGCCACGCGGTCCCCACATAATATCAACTTAAGTGTTATATAGAAACCAGATGTTTTTGACAAATCATCTAACAAGTGTGTGTCACATGTACTGTCTATATCTTGTCATGATTACAATCAATACTGTACTTGAAGTGAAACACTGAAGCACATGTCATGTACTGCAGGTATGGCAGTCATCTGAATCTGGTAAAGAACACCAAGGATACCAAGGAGCAGCTGACTCACCTGCTGAAACAGGTGCGCTTCTTCCTACGCCAGCAGCAGAGGAACATCGACTGTCAACTACGTATCCTTCATGAGGAGAACAAAGATAGGAGGCAGAATGTGTTGTTTGTGATTTGTATTTTAGACTGTTATGTTGCAAAAACTTGAGATAGAAGCGTATTAATGGCTCCACTGCTTGGCCATCCGGACGCAATTCCATGGACAGCTCGAACATGTTTTAAGGGATGGCATTCATTTTTCGGAAGGGAAGTAAAATGGGTGTCCCATGTTCAAGGGAGGTGCCTCGAGCATCTAAAACAGCCTCATTACTCAGGTTGGGTACCTACTGGCTGCAAATACAGTAGAAGCCAGTTAATTGCACAACGGATTAACGCACACTTCTGTTAACTGCACGTAATCTCCAAATCCAAAACCAGTGTGGTCCAGCTAGATAACTTCGCATTATTGCACCAGTCGGATAATTGCACGAAATTCACTGGCAAATAGACCGTGCAATTAAGCGGCTTCTACTGTAATACACCAGGTGAATCATTATAATAATTACTCTAGGACCTACACAATATGATAAAGCGATAGGTACATATTCGCAAAGGAAGTTGCAGGCCTTTTTTCTTATCACTAAATATATTGCAACAAAATTCTAAGATTCCTGAACCATGACTATTTACACGGTATTGCAGTTTTTAATCTTTATCTTTTATAATTTCAAGTTTCATATGCTTCTGTTGGGCTATCCCACAACCTGTGCTGCTTAGATTTAGAATACCGTTTCCACAAGTCTTGTTAATGCCAGTTTGAGTTAAAGCCCTTAACACAGTGCAGGCCTGCTCCAGGGGGAGTATGTCGGCCATGACTGGTTCACCTCCACCCTGTTCCTGATGATGCTGGGCAAGTCTGAGCGCTGCTGGAACTTCCTCATCAAGTTCTCCACACTGCTGTCCTCGGGCTACCTGTGGATGGCCAGACTACATGCCTCCGTATGTGGTTTTCTTTTCTTTTTTGTTCTTCTGTAGTTTCTAGATATTGTGTACTCTTGAAGATTCTATTTATGTTAGAACTTAGGTATAACTCAGGAACAGGAAGGCTTGCAATCTACCACAGTAATTGACAAGCTAACTACAGGCTTTTGTATCTTGCAACCACATAGCTAGTAATGGCTCTTAGCTACTGTTAACGTTGCTACACTGTATTTATGTGCAAGTCTTGTCCTCCCAGGCCCCTCTGTGGCTGTGTTGTGTACTACTGCATCAGTCATGTATCAGTTCTTGTCCCCCCAGGCCCACCTACCTGTCCCCCTGTGAGTGGGCTATACCCTGTATACTACTGCATCAGTCATGTATCAGTTCTTGTCCCCTCAGGCCCACCTACCTGTCCCCCTGTGAGTGGGCTATACCCTGTATACTACTGCATCAGTCATGTATCAGTTCTTGTCCCCCCAGGCCCACCTACCTGTCCCCCTGTGAGTGGGCTATACCCTGTATACTACTGCATCAGTCATGTATCAGTTCTTGTCCCCCCAGGCCCACCTACCTGTCCCCCTGACTGTGAGTGGGCTCTACCCTGTGTACTACTGCATCAGTCATGTATCAGTTCTTGTCCCCCCAGGCCCACCTACCTGTCCCCCTGACTGTGAGTGGGCTATACCCTGTGTACTACTGCATCAGTCATGTATCAGTTCTTGTCCCCTCAGGCCCACCTACCTGTCCCCCTGACTGTGAGTGGGCTATACCCTGTGTACTACTGCATCAGTTATGTATCAGTTCTTGTCCCCCCAGGCCCACCTACCCGTCCCCCTGACTGTGAGTGGGATCCACCCTGTGTACTACTGCATCAGTCATGTATCAGTTCTTGTCCCCCCAGGCCCACCTACCTGTCCCCCTGACTGTGAGTGGGATCCGCCCTGTGTTCTACTGTGTAACTCATGTATCAGTTCTTGTCTCCCCAGGCCCACCTACCCGTCCCCCTGACCGTGAGTGGGATCCACCCTGTGTACTACTGCATCAGTCATGTATCAGTTCTTGTCCCCCCAGGCCCACCTACCTGTCCCCCTGACTGTGAGTGGGATCCACCCTGTGTACTACTGCAGTGCCCACTATGTGGAGCTGATCCTCCAGGCTGAGGTGCCAGCTGTGGCTTCTGCCTTCAGGATGTCTGGTTACACACCTTCTCAGGTACGGTCAGCCATTTGTCTCCTCAGATGAGTAACTCTTTCTTGAGTCCAATAATATTGCTTAGTCCTGTACATACAGATGAAACCATCACAAGGTTTATCTTGAAAGACAAATGCTGTAAGTCATATAACATGTCTATATACATATATTTTTTTTTTAGATGATCTCCTGCATCATTTACCGGTATAGAGCTTAATACTTGCTTGTCCCCATAGTCTAACTTTGGGTATAGAGCTTCAATGGCATAAAATGTAGTGTTTCTCTAGCTGATTTCTCTTTACATAGACCCCTGACATAGACCCCTGATACCAGGTGTCTCTTGATCTTTTTTCTTTGTATTTTGGGACCCAAGAAAGGGTGTATAAAACAAGAAATAAAAAGGAAGCATTAAAAAAAAGAAAGAAGAAACAAGATCAGGGAGTACAAATGTATTTGAATCCCATAGATCTGCCAACACTGGCTCCGACAGTGCTTCTGGAACTACCTGGACTGGCTGGAGATCTGCCACTACCTGTGCACCTGCATTGTGCTGGGGGTGGACTACCAGGTGTACACCTGTGTGGCCATCCTCCGCCACCTGACACACGACATCCTGCAGCACACACAGAACCAGGACCTCCAGGTGTTTCTCAAGGTAAGAACAAGTTTGGAGAAACTTTTACTTCTGTGTTTGTTTCCATGAAAAAAAGGAGATATATGTACTGTGTTTTTTTGTTGTTGTTGTTGTTGTTTTTGTGTGTGTCTGTGTGTGTGTGTGTGTCTGTGTGTGTGTGTGTGTGTGTGTGTGTGTTTGTGTTTCCAGATTTTTGTTGTCAGCATAACTCAAGAAACTCTTCATGGATTACAATAATGTTTGATGTGGGGAAGACAAATGTCAACTTTGGGCCCCCTGGTATGTGACCTTGTTTGCTGATGTATTGTGTTTGTAGTTTCCTATAGTCCACTGATCTTTAAATCACTACTTTTTGTATCTTCATGGTCATATATGTACTATATGCTATGCTGTATAGTAACTGAAGAAAATAAGTAACGCCACGTCATGACAACATAGTTTTAGGACATGTGCTGTGTGTCCTCTAGTTTAATTGTTAACCACATTTCAAACCTGGCTGATAATAATAGTTTGTTAATTGGCTTGTACTTGTAGAGCTGATAGTGCTGTGTGTAAACAGCACAGTTCATATGTGTAGTGTCCTACATGTGTGATTACTGCAATAACATTTAGTACAACTATTTATCTATTTAAACTACTAGACTGAGTGTTAACCAGACAAGAATGAAAGCAAGAAAACACTGATACAGACTTCTGTATACTTTGGCCAGACAGTTTAAAGTATCTTCAGAGTGAGTAGTGGGGGGGCTTAGATTTAGAATCATTGAGTGGAGAAAAATTCAGAGTGAAAGCAAGGCTCTAGAAATTAGATGTAAAATAAGGAAGGTATGGTAGCTGAATGGTGTAATCGGTTTCAAAATAACAGATCTGTGGATTCCACCAAAAGTTTTTTCGCACATTAAATGATTCATCCCTTTTAAAATGTTCTTCTATGTAGTGCTGTATAAATTGATACTAAAAGCCGTACAAACACCAGATGACGACTACTTATTAGAAGTCTGCAGTACAAATGTTGGTATTGACAAGTAGACACTAGAAACCAAATCAGTGTAAGGCGGGTCTTCATTTCCTGTCACTTTGCCAGTCCGCACAATCAATACTGCACCAAGAGGAGGCGAGGTAAAACTAATTTGGGAGGAGCAAAATCAATGCCCACTTTGTAGGTCCATTTTTTAAGACACCATACCAGTTTTCTAGCCAAGGTACATGTACCATCCTATTTAGTTTACTGGCAGTCCTATGCTCTCTTTTTAAAAAGATATCATCAGGCCACACCAATTTAATTTCTTGGTTCACAGATTCGCTCGCTCCTATTTTCTGGGAAAAAAAATAAAAATAAAAATTACCACTCAGCAAATTTTCACCATTAATGAAACCATTCACCAACTTTCTGGTGTAGCAAATAGGCCTTTATATTATAAGCTCCTTAAAGTATGGGTACAGGTGCTGTTACTGTACAATAATAGTGTTTTTGTACTTTTTTCAAGCTGAAAACTTTTTTTCTTTATGTTTTGGATTAGCCGTTACCTTTACCCCAACCATTTTACAATTTTTATTTTTATTTTCATTTCGCCCTCTCGCTCCATATCTTTTATGAAAAAATCCGTGAACCAAGAAATTAAATTGGTGTGGCCTCATCTGCGGAAAACTGACTAGGATATGGTACCCTGGTTACTAGTTTCCAACAGAGGCTGGCCACATGAACTGGACTTTATTATGCTCTCTCACTGTGCACACCCTCCATACGCATATCTACATTGAATTTGTATACTTACATGCACATGTACAAAATGCACTTGTACAATGTACATCTAAAAGCTGATTTAGGACATGGTGGTTTGGTAAGCTTTATGTTGTCTTTTTCTGACACCGAGTGGCATTCTGCCAAAAGCTGTTGTTGATTGATTCATTGGACCATGCAGTGTGTCACAGATAGCTCAGAATACATAATGCAAAGAGAAGAGTATTGCACTAGTAGTTATATTTGTCTCGTACAGCAATGATTGCCATATAACGTTAGATCACCTTTATCCACCTGTAACCTATATCCGTTGTGTTGCGTAACAAGGTATCCAGGGATATCAAGTCGATGGATTAGTTAAAGTCCTTCCTGCGCCTAATGGCGCATAGGGCGGCGCCCATCTCCATTTCAGTAGCCCTTGGGCCACACATCGCAATCACTACAGCAGGGGGCTAGTCCACTGGTAGTGGTGTGTGTTCAACTTCCATACTCTTTCCCGAATGCTGAGTGCTAAGCAGAGAAAGCAGCATGTACCATTTTTTAAAGTCTTTGGTATGACTCGGCCGGGGATCGAACTCACGACCTACCGAATGCAAGGCGAACACTCTACCCACTAGGCCATTGCACCGGTTAAGTCGATGGATAGTAGTTTCAAATTGTACTATTTTCAAGATATTGCAGTTTGAAACCACCATCCGGCGACTTGATCTTCCTAAATACATTGTTCTAAAAAAGAACGGATAAAGGTTACCCTACGGATAAAGGTGAACTAGCGTTACATGTATATGTTGTCTTGTCAGTAACAGTAAGTGTGCACGATAATAGAGTAGATGGTGTTTGTTTATAGCCTGATGAAAATTACCGTAACAGAATATTGTCATTGCATACATGTACAAATGTAGGTGCATAGATATATAGAGAGATACAGAGAACATGCAACATGACAGCAATTAGAAAACTAAGAAAATGCTTGAAAAGTCTAGGCTACATTTATTGTTTACATAAATGATATATGTTTGTATCGTGTGTATGATGATGGCATGTAGTTTATTTGCACACAAGGTGTTTTTCTGAATTCAGAAGTGTTTCAGTTTTTCAGTTATCAATATATTTAAAAAGTTTGGTATTTGAAGTGAACACAGACATTTTCAATAAGTGCCTTGAGAAATTAGTGAATGCCTTGCCACCTGGACCCGTGTTTCAGATGATTCAGACCCAGTGGATCTTCAGCACTGTGGGAAATAATTTACAGCCTGCCAAATTTTGCAAGAAGATACAGGGGTCACTGCCAGGGTCATGCAGAACGATGATTCATTCTGCATGTAACACACCTCTTCTAGTATAGACTTGGACTTTCTGCTTATAGTGCATGAAGCAAGAGTCAAGAATGAGGTGACTATTGAGTTACATGTGTAAACTATGGGCACTTTCATTTTGTACCCAGGAAACACCTTTAAAAGATTACTAAAAAGTTACTATAAGGAGGACAGGCAGAAATATAGTTATGAAGTGCATGTACATGGCGATGTATATGTACAATGTAAATAGTAAAGATATCGGCTACATGTGCCATTCATCCCTCTGGTAAGACTTAACCCTGAGCCCCCAGACACCACCAGACTGTTAATGTTATCAAGACTCAGACCAGGCTAAGCCAGTGCTGTATTGGATTGAACTTGACTACACCCTGCAGGCATTCATGGCTGGAATTTGTCTCCGTGCCCAAGAAATTAAAACTGGTCCCCCTGGGTGGCACCAGGCCCATGGCAGTGTTCCAGACATGGATCTCAGGCAGAATGGTTTGGGGACTGATACATCGATGTACACATGCATGTGCAATGGTTTGGAAAACACTATTGTACAAGTATGGAGATGTAACTTATTCATAGGGCATGCATTTTTCCTTAGGGCAAAGCATGCAGGTATGATCTTAGATGAAAGGATGTTTCCTGAGCCTGTTTAATTTAATGATAAGGTATACTACTACTCCCCTAACTGTTTTGGTGTTGAATCAAAAGAAGACAAATGAAATAATTTCTATTGGGATAATATATGACCTTTCAAGGCCCTCCCTTCACTGGCACTGAGGAATTGTGGGGCATTTACTACTGAGATTAAACTCTGGTGAGAAAAAAGACTTGTTACTTTGATTTTATACCAGTAATCATACATGTAATTGCAACCTTATTTAACAACATTTGTTATATTACTACAGGCATTGCTGACATCAATAGAGAAATATTCTTCATATAGATATTCATCACAACTACAATGGACTCGTGTTTTTGGCTGTTGCAATGTATGTTATATCATATATCCCTCTGTAGGATTGTGCTATTTTCTTCATGTGGGTTGTATTTCAGCAATCTTATCTAGAATTTTAGACATTCTGTTGTCATCCCCTTAATCATTACCATTGACCCTTGCCGACCACAGGCTTAACATTCGACATCTCTGAAGAGATTTAAAGATAGGGCTACATTCTTAAGATCTCCTTAGGCACTGACAGACTTTTGTGGGCTGCGGAAACTTTACTGAGAGGACCAGGGAATTCTTTCATATGCATGAAATTTTATGAATCATAGTTACTGCATTGCTTTACCATCCTTGATGATATATACTTCATAGTATGTGATTTTTTGCTTAATAAAGTTGATACGTTGTGGCAAGGTATAAAGTAAATGTGGGTACCAGCTATATTGATACAGATACAAAAGTATAATATCGATATCCAGAAAAGTCCCCTCATACATTTTAAGTTGGAAGCATACATGGAGGCGGCACTTTTGAAAGAACCTTGAAAATGTCCGACCTATCGTCCAATTTTCATGTTGACAAAACTCTTTCAAACAGGAAATGGACATTCCTTGTAGTTGCTTGTCTCTGGGCATCTATGAGATATTTTGTTGACTGTACACACGTTTGAATGGAAATAGTACATGTAGGGCTAGTGGAAAGGGGTTTGTGTTATACATTGTAAGTCAGCTGAAAAACACTTTCAATGTAGTTCTGTGAATGGTAAGTAGATATATTACCTGAGTGTGGGAAATGTTTTTAGAAAGTGGTGAATGGAAAACTATTGTTTTCCCGCCCACCCATGGAAAGTCCCTTACTGTACACGAATGTTTGAATTGAAATAGTATGACTAATGGAACAACGTTTGTGTTCAGTCAGCTGAAAAGCACTTAAAATGTTCTGTGAATTGTAAGTAGAAACTGTAAGTAGGTATATTACTTAAGACTTAAGTGTGGGAAATGTTTTTAGAAAGAGGTGAATGGAGATTTTTTCGTCCTCGGCCCACCCATGGAAATACCTTACTGGTGATAAAATGAGCAATTGCAGCAGAGTCAAGCTAGTTGCTACCAAGGTTGCTACAATTGTATGTAAAGCTTTAAGTAGACCACCAAGATTCTTTGAGGGTGGGAACTGTGCCAAAATAATCTATAAGTCAGCATGCGTTTATTTGAGAAAAATGTACTGAACCCTCAGAAACTAATTGATAAGTACTGTAACATGATCAGGAAGTTTAATTCTGTGCTTGTTTTTTTAGGATTAAGCAGGTGGAGACTTACCTGGATAAACATGGTACCTTTCTAGTCTAGTATTCTTTTAGGTCACTGCACAGCTAAGAACGTCTCCTGTCCCTGGCAGTGGGGTATGGTTAATCCTGTGGGGCCATTCAAGGTGTGAGTTAGGGGGTAGCACTTTTTATCATACCTGTACATGTACAAACACCTGTTAACATTGTATTCTAACCATTGTGCAATGTAGGTAATGCTGTAGTCATAATAGTCTCACTATTGTTTTCTCATATCCAAGCTGATTCAATATCGAATCAATCAAACTTACAAACCCTAATCAGACCAGAACAGCACCGTCAGCAAGTTGAACCTTTAATCCCTTCTTACCTGAGACACTTTTGTCAGAAACGTAACAAAGTTTCATTTCCCTGCAAGGTTTATCCCTAATTAGTGCCATGTTTCTGTAATGATCTCACTAACACACATAGTTGTAGTTCTCTAGCCTTGCTGTTGCCTGGCAAGATTTCCAAATTAAGGTCAATAAATCTCCTATTTCCCCCTTCTCCAAACTTTGTCTAGGTCGGGACTAGTTACTGATATACAGGGCTTAGTAGACACAATGAATGAAAAACGTTGCAGTTTGACAAGCTGCATAGTACGCATTAAATCATGGTAATTCCATTTATATGTTAGTCACACTGATTAGTGTGTGACTGTGCTCCATGGAAAAAGAAACCAACATTTGAATTTTCCTATGTACATATATATTGGGCTATTGTGTTTTAACATTGATGGTTAGGTTTGAGCATTAAGTCTAACTAAGATATTTGGTTTGACGCCCTACAGTGGAGTTTTATTTTCACCATCAGCAATTAAAAAACATCTCTGTCTAATGAGATATCAGAACATCTAACAGCGTAAACACGTCAAGTTTAATTACATCCTATTGGAAAGAAAGAGAGAGAGGTGACCAGTTCTGGTACTATATTATATTTTACATTATATGAGGCCAGAAACTTCAGTGTAGACTGTCAGGTAATCATCAGGAAGAAAATACAGGTCAGACCTGAGCCCAGTTAGAGGTCACCACCCTCTGCTGTGCCACAAACAAGGTCACAGGGCTGTCACTAATTGACTAATGAGACAACTGTTGACAGGTTACAGGTGGCCACATCACCTCCCTGTGGGGGAGGGGGACATAAATGTACTGTACACAGAGTAAACCTCATCAGACTCCAGGGGAGTGTAGAAACAGTTGATTAATCTCAGTTCTACAAGCAGCATGTAGTCCAATGGGGTTGGAACACTAGAGGCGAGTAGAACTGTTACAGTTTTTACCCAAGCTCGTTCCCGGGATTCGAACCCAGCACTTGTCGCACCCCACTGTTACAGGGTCTTCCAGTAATTGTCT